>NW_027507787.1:231989617-232009617 GCF_037356315.1 Lithobates pipiens
CTTCTATCCTCATCATCATCCCTTCTCATCCTCATTACATATCCCCTCCCCTTCTATCCTCATCATCATCCCTTCTCATCCTCATTACATATCCCCTCCCCCTTCTATCCTCATCATCATCCCTTCTCATCCTCATTACATATCCTCCCCCTTCTATCCTCATCATCATCCCTTCTCATTCTCCATTACATATCCCCCCCTTCTATCCTCATCATCATCCCTCCTCATCCTCATTACATATCCCCCCCCTTCTATCCTCATCATCATCCCTTCTCATCCTCATTACATATCCCCTCCCCCTCCTATCCTCATCATCATCCTTGATGAGGATATAAGGGGGATATGTAATGAGGAGGAAAAATTCTGAAAAAAATCCCCCATCAATTGCAGCCTCACTGTTCCCATCAAACACATCCACTGTGCCCATCAAACCACATCCACTGTGCCCATCAAACACAGCCACTGAAGTTATTACTACAAGGTCTCAGGTGTGAATGGGGAGCAGGTGTGTTAAATTTGGTGTTATCGCTCTCACTCTCTCATACTGGTCACTGGAAGTTCAACATGGCACCTCATGGCAAAGAACTCTCTGAGGATCTGAAGATAAGAATTGTTGCTCTACATAAAGATGGAGTAGGCCTATCCATGCGCCCGGTACCTTTCAGGATGCATGGACTCCTATGGCCGGGGTGGGAGGGGGTGTTTTTTTTAAGTATTGATTAGAGCCTTAGGCCCTAATAGCTTAAAAAAAGGGTGTGCTTGGGGCACAGAGAGTGCGCCCTGATCCCACCCAATTGTGTGATCACAGCAAATAAATTTTCACTATTTTTACACTACAGTGCCTCCCACCAATCAGGAGGCAGGTCAGTGAGACCTGTTTCCCAATTGGCCAAAGCGCCAACATTCCCGATTTGGTGGAAGAGACACACATGGAAGGAAGTTGAAGGATCCGATTCCTCCACCGCCACTGCTGCCCACATTGCTGCCCACAAGTGCCGAACCTCCTCCCACGAGGGGGAGGTAGTACTACCAGTGTGCATGCCCTGCGCCGCCCGGGGGGGGGGGGGCAGAGGTTGTCTTTGGGAAATAGACGTATGAGTGCTGCCAGCATTGCTGCAGAGGTTGAAGGGGTGGGGGGGTCAGCCTGTCAGTGCCCAGACCATACGCCGCACACTGCATCAAGTTGGTCTGCATGGTACTGCCGGTGTTCGTACAGCAAAGAAATGGAAATGGACATTAAATGTTTGTGGCCAAAGTCTCCATGCTGTCTCAGTTTGCTGCCTGTCTCCGGCTTGTAGTCTTATTATTTTACCTGCTCTAGTGACTTCTATGACTATAGCTTTGGAGATCTGCATAAGGCTCAGAAGGACTTAGCACTATGCAGTGCTGTCAGTCTTATCTGTAATGCTGCTCTATATACCCTGATCTGTGGCACTGATCTATATACTCTGTCCTGTGATGCTGAGCTATAACTCTGTCCTGTGATGCTGCTCTATATACCCTGATCTGTGAGGCTGAGCTATATACTCTGTCCTGTGATGCTGATCTATATACTCTGTCCCTGTGATGCTGATCTATATACTCTGATCTGTGATGCTGATCTATATACTCCGTCATGTGATGCTGCTCTATATACCCTGATCTGTGATGCTGATCTATATACTCTGTCCTGTGATGCTGATCTTCATACCCTGATCTGTGATGCTGCTCTATATACCCTGATCTGTGATGCTGATCTATATACTCTGTCCTGTGATGCTGATCTTCATACCCTGATCTGTGATGCTGCTCTATATACCCTGATCTGTGGGACTGATCTATATACTCTGTCCTGTGATACTGATCTATATACCCTGATCTGTGATGATGATCTATATACCGTATTGGTAATGCTGATCTATATACTCTGTCATGTGAGGCTGATCTATATACCCTGAGCTGATAGACTGATCTATATACTCTGTCCTGTGAGACTGATCTATATACTCTGTCCTGTGAGACTGATCTATATACCCTGTCCTGTGAGGCTGATCTGTATACTATATCCTGTGATGCAGATCTATATATCCTGATGTGTGATGATGATCTATATACCCTGATCTATGTGACTGCTCTACATACTCTATCCTGTGAGGCTGATCTATATACTATATCCTGTGATGCTGATCTATATACCCTGATCTGTGATGCTGATCTATATACCATATTGATAATGCTAATCTATATACTGTATCTGTAATGCTGATCTATATACTGTATCTGTAATGCTGATCTATATACCGTATCTGTATTGCAAACCTATATAGCCTGATCTGTGATGCTGAGCTGTATACTCCTGACACTATGGGTGGAAGCAAGTGGAATATAGGGGACAGAGTGGGTGGAGGCTATAAGGGGTGGGGCTTATGAGAAGTGGGAGGGGTCAACAAGGAAGGGCAGGGTCTGGCGCCCCCTCATCCTAAAATTTCACCAGCCGCCACTGGGTTCCACTCAGAACAGGCCTCGCCATGGTGGAACAAAGAAGTTGAGGTCACGTGCTCAGCGTCATATCCAGAGGTCGTCTTTGGGAAATAGATGTGTGAGTGCTGCCAGCATTGCTGCAGAGGTTGTAGGGGTGGGGGGGGGGGTCAGCCTGTCAGTGCTCAGACCATACGCCGCACACTGCATCAAATTGGTCTGCATGGCTGTCGTCCCAGAAGGAAGCCTCTTCTAAAGATGATTCACAAGAAAACCCGCAAACAGTTTGTTGAAGACAAGCAGACTAAGTACATGGCTTACTTTATCCATGTCCGCAGCACCTCCCGCACACATGCAGCCCATGGCGGCCTGCTTGCTGTAGCAGCACTGCTGCGTATGGGCATGCTTGGCAGAGGGTGGGGGGTGTGTGACTCATGCCCCCATAGGCGGCCGGTGACTGGCGGAGGTGGAGCCTTATGATTCTTCTCCTCGGCAGCGGGGCGGGGTCTGGCTGTGACATCAGGAGGAGGAGGAGAGAGAGAGAGGAGCACGAGGGAAACCCCCAGGACAGCAGCTAAAATTATTGAATAAATTATATTAGTGTCATGGGCACAGTGGCAGCATTTGATGGGCACAGTAGCAGCATTTGATCGGCACAGTGGCTGCATTTTACAGTGTTTGATGGGCACAGTGGTAGTGTTTGATGGGCACAGTGGCAGCATTTGATGGGTACCGTGGTGGCATTTGATGGCACAATGGCTATATTTGATGGGCACAGTGGCTGCGTTTGATGGCACAGTGGCTGCGTTTAATGGCACAGTGGTAGCAATTGATGGGCACAGTGACAGCATTTGATCGGCACAGTGGCTGCATTTTATGGGCACAGTGGCAGTGTTTGATGGGCACAGTGGCAGTGTTTGATGGGCACAGTGGCTGCATTTGATGGGGCACAGAGGCTGAAATTGATGGGCACAGTGTCTGCATTTGATGGAACAGTGGCTGCTTTGATGGGGCACGGTGAGGCTGCATATGATGCCTTCTTTTCAGAATTTTTTGTGTCTTGAGTTTGTTTGCGCCCCCCCCCCCCCCCCCCCCCAAAAAAAAAATTTGAGCACCAGCAGCCACTGGCATGTGCAAAGTGCTCCATGCATACTAAAATGAATGCAAACCCATTAAACAGTTCACATTTATTTGATGGGCACAGTGGCAGCATTTTATGGGCACAGTAGCTGCGTTTGAGGCCACAGTGGCTGCATTGGATGGGGCACAGTGACTACAATTGATGGGCACAGTGGCTGCGCTTGATGGGGCACAGCGGCTGCATTTGGTGGGGCACAGTGGCTACAATTGTTGGGCACAGTGGCTGCATTTGATGGAACAGTGGCTGCGTTTGCCCCCCCCCAAAAAAATTTGGAGCACCAGCCGCCACTGGCATGTGCAAAGTGCTCCATGCATAATAAAATGAATGCAAACCCATTAAACAGTTCAAATTTAGTGAAAGTGCATTAATATGCAGATCATGATATTGCAATGCTCCATTAATGCTGAAATCAATGCAGACTCATTAAAGAGGAGCCCCCCCCCCCCCCCCCCCCCGAAAACATTAAAACTCAGCAGCTACAAATACTTTAGCTGCTGACTTTTAATATTAGGACACTTACCTGTCTAGTGATCCCGCAAAGTGGACACCTCAGCCCATTTTCAGATCGGCTTTCGGGTTTTGCCACCATCATTGGTAAGGGAAACCGTCCGGTTCCCTACTGCACATGTGCGAAGCGCATTGCACTTTCTGAATGGTCCAGTGGAGGAAGGAAGAGGGGGGCCGAACTTCACAGGGAGCAGCACAGTCTCCTGGAAGTGTGGAAGGGTACCTGTCAAAAACAGGTACCCCCCCCCCCCCCCCAAAGGTGCCAAATGAGCCTAAAGAGGATGGGGTGTGGTTTACAGATGATAGGGAGGGTCTTAAATGGGAAGGGGTGTGGCCTCAACAGTAAGGGGTGGGTCATATTTAAATTAGGGGAGTGCATGAGTTTATTTGGGCCTAGGGCAGCACAAAACCTAAATACACCACTGAGTACAAAGACAAGTGTGTCTTGTCTACAGTCAAGCATGGTGGTGGGAGTGTCATGGTCTGGGGCTGCATGAGTGCTGCTGGCACTGGGGGGCTACAGATCATTGAGGGGACCATGAATGCCAACATGTACTGTGACATACTGAAGCAGAGCATGATCCCCTCCCTTCAGAGACTGGACCGCAGGGCAGTATTCCAACATGATAACCACCCCAAACACACCTCCAAGACCACCACTGCTTTACTAAAGAAGCTGAGGGTAAAGGTGATGGACTGGCCAAGCATGTCTCCAGACCTAAACCTTATTGATCATCTGTGGGGCATCCTCACACCAAGCCGCTCATAGCGTTGGTGGTAAAACGCCACTATTTTATTATTTGGAAATTAAAAAATTCGGAAATTCGAAAATTCGGAATTCAGAAATTTGGGGAATTTTCACATTTCGATTTTTTGGATTTCCGAATTTTCGAATTTTCGGATTTCCGAATTTTCGAATTTCAGATTTTCGGAACTCCGAATTTTCGGGAATTCAAAGATTGGAAAGTCCAAAAATTTGAAATACTGAAAAAAAAGAACGAAAATCTGTTTAATTAATAACTAACTATTAAATTAACGAGTACAAATTTATCCAAAGTTACAAATTATCTGAAATACCGAATGCCGCATCTAAACAAATGGAACGGAACAAATTAATAATAAATAATTAATAATAAATAATTAATAATAATAATAAAAAGGTTTTATTATTATTATTAGATTGTTACGCTCCATTTGTTTAGATGCGGCATTCGTTATTTCAGATAATTCGTAACTTCAGATAAATTCGTACTCGTTCCGTTCACTAACAGACAAATTTGAAAGGGAATTCCAATACCTATTGTTTAATAGTTAGTTATTGTTTAGAATTAAACAGATTTTCTTTCTTTTTTTCTGATATTCGAATTTCCGAATTTCCGAAAATTCTGAATTCCAAAAATCTGAAATTCGAAAATTCTAAAATCCGAAGTTCGGAAATTTGAAAATTTGGAAATTTGGAAATTGCAAAATTCAGAAATCCGAAATTCGGAAATTTGGAAATTCGGAAATCGGAAATTCGGAAATTTGGAAATTAGAAAATTCAAAATTTGGAAATTGGAAATTTGGAAATTCGAAAAATTCGAAATTCGGAAATTTGGAAATTCAGAATTAACAAATTTGTCAAAATTAGTTAAAAAACGAATTTGGAACTAAACGAATTGCACATGTCTATTGGTGATGCACTGCCCAAAAAGCACTACCGTAACAGCCCTAGTTGAGTGCGCTTACACTTGGAAATGAGGAGTCTTCACCGTTATACCATAAGCCTAAAGAATAACTTGTCTGATCCATCTAGAGAGAGTGGACTTCCACGCTGCCTGGCGTCTTTTAGGGTCTTCTGGCAAAATAAATAAACAATCAGTCTTTCTTAGCTGAGCGGTTTCCTGGAGATAGATACTGATTGCTCTTACCACATCGAGAGTGTGCAATGATTCTTCTTCCGCGGACTGCGGATCTGGAAAAAAGGATGGTAGGATCACATCTTGATTCAAATGGAATCCTGAACCCACCTTGGGTATGAAGGACCTATTAGGACGCAATACTACTCGGTCCTTATGAATAATCAAATAAGGTTCCTTGCTGGAAAGAGCTGCTAGCTCTGAAACTCTCCTAGCCGAGGATATGCCTATCAAGAAGACCAATTTCTTAGTCAAAAGTGCTAAAGAAGCCTGCTGCAATGGTTCGAAGGATTGTCCCTGTAATGCAAACAGAACCAAATTCAAATCCCATGGGCACACTGGAGGTTTGACTGGCGGTTTTAACCACATGGTTCCCCTGAATAAAACCCCGGACAAGTGAATGTGACGCAAGAGGCTTCTGGAAAAACACTGACAAAGCTGAAATCTGGACTTTGATAGTGCCAATTTCATTTCTAGGCCTGACTGGAGAAAGGCCAAGATCCTGCTAATGACATACTTTCTAGGATGCCATCCCCTGGGTTCACACCAGGAAACATATGCCCTCCAGATTGTGTAGTAAATAAGCCTGGAGGTCGGCTTTCTGGCATTGACCAGAGTAGAAAGGACTGACTCCGAGAGGCCACGGTCTCTCAGAATGTGGGTCTCAGCAGCCAAACCGTCTAATTCAGACTGTGTAAAGCAGGATGATAGATTGGACCCTGTGAGAGTAGATCTGGCCGGAGAGGGAGGATCCAAGGCCTGCCTACTGCCATCTTCACGATCTCTGCCTACCAAGGTCGCCTGGGCCAAGCCGGAGCTACTAAAAGAACCGACTTTGTTTCCCTTTTGACTCTTCCCAGGAACCGCGGCAGAAGCGGGAAGGCATAAATTATATTGTACCGATCCCAGGGAATTGTCAGAGCATCTGACCCCTGAGCAAGTACGTCCTTTGTTCTGGACACAAACTTGTCCATCTTCTTGTTGAATCTAGACGCAAACAGATCTACATCCGGAGTACCCCATTTGTGACATATGGTCTGAAATATGTCAGGGTGTAGAGCCCATTCTCCTGGGCGTAGATTCTAGCGGCTTAGAAAATCCGCTTGCCAATTTTCCACTCCTGAGATGAAGACTGCAGAAAGGCGAGGAACATGCCTTTCTGCCCAAGCAAGTATGCGATTCGCCTCTCTTTGTGCATCCAGACTTCTGGTGCCACCTTGGTGATTGATATAAGCCATGGCCGTGGCATTGACGGACTGTATCCGAATTGGGTGACCCTGTAGTCTGTAAGACCAGTCCATGAGGGCCAAGTAAATTGCCAGAATTTCCAGAATATTTATGGGCAAGAGCCTTTCGGCCGCGGACCATCTTCCCTGCGTGCATACTTCTTCCAGCGCTGCTCCCCAGCCTGTCAGGCTGGCATCCGTGGGTATGATTTTCCATGGAAGTGGAAGAAAGGCCTTGCCTTTCAGAAGATTCCTGGTTTGGAACCACCAATTGAGACCTTTGCGTATCCCTGGGGATAAGCACATAGGAAGATCCAAGGCTTGGGGCTTCTTATTCCAAGGATGCATCTCTGTAAAGGCCTTGAGTGAAACTGGGCGAATGGAACGGCCTCGAAGGAGGCGACCATTTTTCCTAACAGTCTCATACATAGCCGATTGGAGGAACTCCTTCTGCTCAGCACTAGGTGGACCAGAACATTTATGGCCTTGGCTTTTGTCTTGAGCGATGTCTATGATCATGCCCAGACATTCCAACCTTGTTGAAGGTTGCAAGGAAGACTTTTCAAGGTTTACAATCCAACCTAGGCTTTCTAGGTGTTTTACTGTTTTGAGAACACTGTGGTTCAGGTGTTTCGCTACTGTCTGTTCTATCAGGAGCAAATCGTCTAGATAAGCTATCACAGTTATGCCCTGAGCTCTTAGGTTTGCCAAGAGAGGGTCTAGAATCTTCGTAAAGACTCGAGGAGCCGTAGCGAGACCGAAAGGAAGGGCGACAAATTGAAAATGGCGCTGATCTACCGCGAACCTTAGATATTTTTGGTGAGCGGGAAATATCGGCACATGAAGATATGAATCCTTTATATCTATTAATGCCATAAACTCTCCCCCTTGAAGGGTGGCGCATTTGACATGTCATTTTTTTTTTGGGGGAGGGGAGCGGGTACCCTCTTTTTAGGGGCATCCAGCTCCCACTTCCTCCCGGAGCTCCACGGAGCCAGAAGGAAGATCACCTCTCCCTCCTCCCTACGTGCAATCCTCTGGGACACGTCACAGGTCCCAGAAGATTGCCCAGCCAATCGCAGCGCGGCTCTCCCACAGTCGCAGTGCCAGCGCCGAGGAGAGGAGGGGGAGAGGAGCGAGGCTTCGGGTGTTCCGCATCGAGGGTCCGATTATTAAAAGTCAACAGCTACACTTTTTGTAGCTGCTGACTTTTATATGGGTGGAACTCCGCTTTAAGGGGGCAGATCCTTCCAGGGCTGAAGTGGTTAAAAGGGAACCCCACGTCTGGGGGGACTGTATGGTGGTCCTTTACATCCTTATCACAGTGTCCTCATTGTAGGGACTGTATGGTGGTCCTCTATATCCTTATCACATTGTCCTCATAGTAGGGACTGTATGGAGCTCCTTTACATCCTTATCACATTGTCCTCATAGTAGGGATTGTATGGTGGTCCTCTATATCCTTATTACAGTGTCCTCATAGTAGGGACTGTATGGTGGTCCTTTATATCCTTATCACATTGTCCTTATAGTAGGGACTGTATGGTGTTCCTTAACATCCTTATCACATTGCCCTCATAGTAGGAACTGTATGGTGGTCCTCTATATCCTTATTACAGTGTCCTCATAGTAGGGACTGTATGGTGGTCCTTTATATCCTTATCACATTGTCCTCACAGTAGGGATTGTGTAGTGGTCCTTTATATCCTTATCACATTGTCCTCACAGTAGGGACTGTGTAGTGGTCCTTTATATTCTTATCCTCATAGTAGGGACTGTATGGTATGGTGTATGGTGGTCCTTTATAGGAGAACATTGTGTAAATGAAGACCCTTATGACTGATGATCAGAGAACTTGCTTTGTGTTGTAGCGCCCTCTACTGGTGTATAGAGTATCGTCCCAGTCCTTGGGATCACTGGTCTGTGTGGTCAGTGGGGACTTCACTCCAACGATGAATGATGAAGGACGATGAACGTTCCAGAAGGAGAGATTCCATCTGAAGGTAAATATGACTTTCTGTTCCATCTTCTCCATGTGTGCCAGATGAGTCCCAACTATGTACAGATACCACCACAAACAGTCCTTATTATCCCCTATCTGTAGTCAGTCCTTATTATATCAGTTATCAGTCCTTATCATCCCCTATCATAATATTGAACATTAGTTCTGTATTTATGATCTGTACATTGTGTGTAGGGACCGTCCTCAGTCCTATGTTATATATGATCTGTACATTGTGTGTAGGGACCGTCCTCAGTCCTATGTTATATATGATCTGTACATTGTGTGTAGGGACCGTCCTAAGTCCCATGTTATATCTGATCTGTACATTGTGTGTAGGGACCGTCCTCAGTCCTATGTTATATATGATCTGTACATTGTGTGTAGGGACCGTCCTCAGTCCTATGTTATATATGATCTGTACATTGTGTGTAGGGACCGTCCTCAGTCCTATGTTATATATGATCTGTACATTGTGTGTAGGGACCGTCCTCAGTCCTATGTTATATATGATCTGTACATTGTGTGTACGGACCGTCCTCAGTCCTATGTTTCTATATGATCTGTACATTGTGTGTACGGACCGTCCTCAGTTCCCTGTTATATCTGATCTGTACATTGTGTGTAGGGACCGTCCTAAGTCCCATGTTATATCTGATCTGTACATTGTGTGTAGGGACCGTCCTCAGTCCTATGTTATATATGATCTGTACATTGTGTGTCGGGACCATCCTCAGTCCCATGATATATCTGATCTGTACATTGTGTGTAGGGACCGTCCTCAGTCCCATGATATATCTGATCTGTACATTGTGTGTAGGGACCGTCCTCAGTCCCATGTTATATCTGATCTGTACATTGTGTGTAGGGACCGTCCTCAGTCCCATGATATATCTGATCTGTACATTGTGTGTAGGGACCGTCCTCAGTCCCATGATATATCTGATCTGTACATTGTGTGTAGGGACCGTCCTCAGTCCCATGTTATATCTGATCTGTACATTGTGTGTAGGGACCGTCCTCAGTCCTATGTTATATATGATCTGTACATTGTGTGTAGGGACCCTCCTCAGTCCCATGTTATATTTGATCTGTACATTGTGTGTAGGGACCGTCCTCAGTCCCATGTTATATATGATCTGTACATTGTGTGTAGGGACCGTCCTAAGTCCCATGTTATATCTGATCTGTACATTGTGTGTAGGGACCGTCCTCAGTCCTATGTTATATATGATCTGTACATTGTGTGTCGGGACCATCCTCAGTCCCATGATATATCTGATCTGTACATTGTGTGTAGGGACCGTCCTCAGTCCCATGATATATCTGATCTGTACATTGTGTGTAGGGACCGTCCTCAGTCCCATGTTATATCTGATCTGTACATTGTGTGTAGGGACCGTCCTCAGTCCTATGTTATATATGATCTGTACATTGTGTGTAGGGACCGTCCTCAGTCCCATGATATATCTGATCTGTACATTGTGTGTAGGGACCCTCCTCAGTCCCATGTTATATATGATCTGTACATTGTGTGTCGGGACCATCCTCAGTCCCATGTTATATTTGATCTGTACATTGTGTGTAGGGACCGTCCTCAGTCCCATGTTATATCTGATCTGTACATTGTGTGTAGGGACCGTCCTCAGTCCCATGTTATATATGATCTGTACATTGTGTGTAGGGACCCTCCTCAGTCCCATGTTATATTTGATCTGTACATTGTGTGTAGGGACCGTCCTCAGTCCCATGATATATCTGATCTGTACATTGTGTGTAGGGACCCTCCTCAGTCCTATGTTATATATGATCTGTACATTGTGTGTAGGGACCGTCCTCAGTCCCATGTTATATCTGATCTGTACATTGTGTGTAGGGACCGTCCTCAGTCCCATGTTATATCTGATCTGTACATTGTGTGTAGGGACCGTCCTCAGTCCCATGATATATCTGATCTGTACATTGTGTGTAGGGACCGTCCTCAGTCCCATGTTATATCTGATCTGTACATTGTGTGTAGGGACCGTCCTCAGTCCCATGTTATATCTGATCTGTACATTGTGTGTAGGGACCGTCCTCAGTCCCATGATATATCTGATCTGTACATTGTGTGTAGGGACCGTCCTCAGTCCCATGTTATATCTGATCTGTACATTGTGTGTAGGGACCGTCCTCAGTCCCATGTTATATCTGATCTGTACATTGTGTGTAGGGACCGTCCTCAGTCCCATGTTATATCTGATCTGTACATTGTGTGTAGGGACCGTCTTCAGTCCCATGTTATATCTGATCTGTACATTGTGTGTAGGGACCGTCCTCAGTCCCATGTTATATCTGATCTGTACATTGTGTGTAGGGACCGTCCTCAGTCCCATGTTATATCTGATCTGTACATTGTGTGTAGGGACCGTCCTCAGTCCCATGTTATATCTGATCTGTACATTGTGTGTAGGGACCGTCCTCAGTCCCATGTTATATCTGATCTGTACATTGTGTGTAGGGACCGTCCTCAGTCCCATGATATATCTGATCTGTACATTGTGTGTAGGGACCGTCTTCAGTCCACTCAGAACTGTCTGTGTCTTCGGGGAATTTCAGTCCCAGCATGGAGCATGGTCTGAATACTGATGGGACAGAGACAGTCCTGATTTCATTTTTGGGACCGATATTCTCCATCTCCTGTATGGGAATGCTGGGACCTGTAGTTCCACCAAAGATGAATCATATGAGATGTGAAGGTTTATTGATTAGTGATTACAGCTATTGATATTTACACATCAGTCCCTGCCACCAAGGACATTTCCAGGGACAGAGACTTCCAGGAACAGAGACTTTCAGGGACATTTCCAGGGACATAGACATTCAGGGACATGTCCAGGGACAGAGACTTCCAAGGACAGAGATGATCAGGGACCTGTCCAGCGACAGAGACTTCCAGGGACAGGGACGTTCAGGGACATGTCCAGGGACAGAGACATTCAGGGACATGTCCAGGTACAGAGACATTCAGGGACATGTCCAGGGACCGAGACTTCCAAGGACAGAGATGTTCAGGGACCTGTCCAGGGACAGAGACTTACAGGGACAGAGGCGTTCAGGGACGTTTCCAGGGACAGAGACTTCCAGGGACAGAGATGTTCAGAGACAGAGACTTTCAGGGACACATCCAGGGGCAGAGACGTTTAGGGACAGAGACAACCAGGGACATATTCAGGGACAGAGACGTTTAGGGACGGAGACGTTCAGGGACATGTCCAGGGACAGAGACTTTTAAGGACAGAGACGTTCAGGGACCTGTCCAGGGACAGAGACTTCCAGGAACATTTCCAGGGACAGAGACGTTCAGGGACATGGCCAGGCACAGAGACGTTCGGGGACATTTCCAGGGACAGACACGTTCAGGGACAGAGATGTTCAGGGACATTTCTAGGGACAGAGATGTTCAGGGACATGTCCAGGGGCAGAGACATATAGGGACCTGTCTAGCGACAGAGACTTCCAGGGACATTTCCAGGGACAGAGACGTTCAGGGTCAAAGACATTCAGGAAAATTTCCAGAGACAGAGACTTCCAGGGACATTTCCAGGGACAGCCATGTTGAGGTACATGGCCAGGGACAGAGACTTCCAGCGACAGTCCCTGGGATCTCTGGAGGGAATGCAGCTTTGTGACACTGAAGAGGTGTTGTGATTGGATCTCTATCCCGGGACATTGATCTTCCTCTGATGATTGGTATTGATCAGCGATCGATATGTGAGGAGCAGAAGACAGGAAATCCCTTCTCTTTGTTGCTCTCCTCCCACCATCGCTGAGTAGTCAGCTGTGGAAAATCATCAAGAAATGGGGAATTCTGTGTCTGAACATTTCATTAGATGATCCATCCGAACCGATCGCCGCCTGAGACCGAGATCTGCCAAATAAAGGGCCATGTATGGTGCAGGTAGATTGGATGGATGAATGAATGGGGGGATTAATAAATAGATGGAAGGATAAATGAATTGATGAATAGATGGATGAATGAGATGATAGAACAAATTGTCTTGATGGGGATCTGTCAGATCTGCCGGCTTTATGAAGGATGGGGAGTCAGGAGATCTGATCACATGACTCCTATGATAGCCTGTGATTGGCCGAATACACCATCTGTCATGAAGGGGTTAATTGCGCTCAGTCATCATCCCTTCATTTACTAATCGGTGATAAGTCCCCAGCCGGGTGTTTATCTCATCCCTTCCCTGCAAATTCTCAGTGATAAGATAAAATGTCAGTCCCTGAATGTGACCCTGCATCAGTCCCTGTACAGCAGAGCTCAGACTGGGGGAAGGAGAAGCAGCACAAGGAGTGCATCAGTACATGGGCTGACAAGAAGCATGCTGATAGGGGGAGAGAGCAGAGTGACCGGGAGGTGAGCTCATCACTGAGCCGCTTCTCCTTTCACCTTCCAGTCACATGCTGAGGGCGGGGCCAGAAAAACCTGGGCTCAGATGAAGTGAGCTGAATGATGCTGCCATCAGCCTGAGGACATCTAGTGGCAGAAAAAAGTCCTGCTGGAGAAATCTCTGGATAGAAGGTGAAGCAAAAAGTCCAGTGATTGGATGTGGGTCACATGACAGATCGAGGTGCCTATATATTGATCTGTGATCCTCATCTTCTCTCCACATCACAGCGACTTCATCTTTGCCGGAGAAGATTCAAATTATCACCGCGGTGTGCCGGGAATGAGTCATTACCGCCATGTGTGGAAAGAACATGGAGGAAACCTTCGGTGCCGATAGACCGGATCTCAGGGAAACCTTCTGTGCCGATAGACCGGATCTCAGGGAAACCTTCTGTGCCAATAGACCGGATCTCAGGGAAACCTTCTGTGCCGATAGACCGGATCTCAGGGAAACCTTCTGTGCCGATAGACCGGATCTCAGGGAAACCTTCTGTGCCGATAGACCGGATCTCAGGGAAACCTTCTGTGCCGATAGACCGGATCTCAGGGAAACCTTCGGTGCCAATAGAACGATCTCAGAGAAACCTTCGGTGCCGATAGACCGGATCTCAGGGAAACCTTCTGTGCCGATAGACCGGATCTCGGGGAAACCTTCTGTGCCGATAGACCAGATCTCAGAGAAACCATTTAGTGTCGATAGAACTGATTTCTGGGAAACCTTCGGTGCCAATAGACCGGATCTCAGGGAAACCTTCGGTGCTGATAAACCAGATCTCAGGGAAACCTTCTGTGCTGATAGAACGATCTCAGGGAAACCTTCTGTGCCGATAGACCGGATCTCAGGGAAACCTTCTGTGCCGATAGACCGGATCTCAGGGAAACCTTCTGTGCCGATAGACCGGATCTCGGGGAAACCTTCTGTGCCGATAGACCGGATCTCGGGGAAACCTTCTGTGCAGATAGACCGGATCTCAGGGAAACCTTCTGTGCCGATAGACCGGATCTCAGAGAAACCTTCTGTGCCGATAGACCGGATCTCGGGGAAACCTTCTGTGCCGATAGACCGGATCTCAGAGAAACCATTTAGTGTCGATAGAACTGATTTCTGGGAAACCTTCGGTGCCAATAGACCGGATCTCAGGGAAACCTTCGGTGCTGATAAACCAGATCTCAGGGAAACCTTCTGTGCTGGTAGACCGGATCTCAGGGAAACCTTCTGTGCCGATAGACCGGATCTCAGGGAAACCTTCTGTGCCGATAGACCGGATCTCAGGGAAACCTTCTGTGCCGACAGACCGGATCTCAGGGAAACCTTCGGTGCTGATAAACCAGATCTCAGGGAAACCTTCGGTGCCAATAGAACGATTTCAGAGAAACCTTCTGTGCCGATAGACCGGATCTCAGAGAAACCTTCTGTGCCGGTAGACCGGATCTCAGGGAAACCTTCGGTGCTGATAAACCAGATCTCGGGGAAACCTTCTGTGCCGATAGACCAGATCTCAGGGAAACCTTCTGTGCCGATAGACCGGATCTCAGGGAAACCTTCTGTGCCGATAGACCGGATCTCAGGGAAACCTTCTGTGCCGATAGACCGGATCTCGGGGAAACCTTCTGTGCCGATAGACCGGATCTCGGGGAAACCTTCTGTGCCGATAGACCGGATCTCAGGGAAACCTTCTGTGCCGATAGACCGGATCTCAGAGAAACCTTCTGTGCCGGTAGACCGGATCTCAGGGAAACCTTCTGTGCCGATAGACCGGATCTCGGGGAAACCTTCTGTGCCGATAGACCGGATCTCAGAGAAACCATTTAGTGTCGATAGAACTGATTTCTGGGAAACCTTCGGTGCCAATAGACCGGATCTCAGGGAAACCTTCTGTGCTGATAGAACGATCTCAGTGAAACCTTCTGTGCCGATAGACCGGATCTCAGGGAAACCTTCTGTGCCGATAGACCGGATCTCAGGGAAACCTTCGGTGCCGATAGACCGGATCTCAGGGAAACCTTCGGTGCCAATAGAACGATCTCAGAGAAACCTTCGGTGCCGATAGACCGGATCTCAGGGAAACCTTCTGTGCCGATAGACCGGATCTCAGGGAAACCTTCTGTGCCGATAGACCGGATCTCAGGGAAACCTTCGGTGCCAATAGAACGATCTCAGAGAAACCTTCGGTGCCGATAGACCGGATCTCAGGGAAACCTTCTGTGCCGATAGACCGGATCTCGGGGAAACCTTCTGTGCCGATAGACCATATCTCAGAGAAACCATTTAGTGTCGATAGAACTGATTTCTGGGAAACCTTCGGTGCCAATAGACCGGATCTCAGGGAAACCTTCGGTGCTGATAAACCAGATCTCAGGGAAACCTTCTGTGCTGATAGAACGATCTCAGGGAAACCTTCTGTGCCGATAGACCGGATCTCAGGGAAACCTTCTGTGCCGATAGACCGGATCTCAGGGAAACCTTCTGTGCCGATAGACCGGATCTCAGGGAAACCTTCTGTGCCGATAGACCGGATCTCGGGGAAACCTTCTGTGCAGATAGACCGGATCTCAGGGAAACCTTCTGTGCCGATAGACCGGATCTCAGAGAAACCTTCTGTGCCGATAGACCGGATCTCGGGGAAACCTTCTGTGCCGATAGACCGGATCTCAGAGAAACCATTTAGTGTCGATAGAACTGATTTCTGGGAAACCTTCGGTGCCAATAGACCGGATCTCAGGGAAACCTTCGGTGCTGATAAACCAGATCTCAGGGAAACCTTCTGTGCTGGTAGACCGGATCTCAGGGAAACCTTCTGTGCCGATAGACCGGATCTCAGGGAAACCTTCTGTGCCGATAGACCGGATCTCAGGGAAACCTTCTGTGCCGACAGACCGGATCTCAGGGAAACCTTCGGTGCTGATAAACCAGATCTCAGGGAAACCTTCGGTGCCAATAGAACGATTTCAGAGAAACCTTCTGTGCCGATAGACCGGATCTCAGAGAAACCTTCTGTGCCGGTAGACCGGATCTCAGGGAAACCTTCGGTGCTGATAAACCAGATCTCGGGGAAACCTTCTGTGCCGATAGACCAGATCTCAGGGAAACCTTCTGTGCCGATAGACCGGATCTCAGGGAAACCTTCTGTGCCGATAGACCGGATCTCAGGGAAACCTTCTGTGCCGATAGACCGGATCTCGGGGAAACCTTCTGTGCCGATAGACCGGATCTCGGGGAAACCTTCTGTGCCGATAGACCGGATCTCAGGGAAACCTTCTGTGCCGATAGACCGGATCTCAGAGAAACCTTCTGTGCCGGTAGACCGGATCTCGGGGAAACCTTCTGTGCCGATAGACCGGATCTCGGGGAAACCTTCTGTGCCGATAGACCGGATCTCAGAGAAACCATTTAGTGTCGATAGAACTGATTTCTGGGAAACCTTCGGTGCCAATAGACCGGATCTCAGGGAAACCTTCTGTGCCGATAGACCGGATCTCAGAGAAACCATTTAGTGTCGATAGAACTGATTTCTGGGAAACCTTCGGTGCCAATAGACCAGATCTCAGGGAAACCTTCGGTGCCAATAGAACGATCGCAGGGAAAACTTTGGTGATGATATACCGAATCTCAGGGAAACCTTTGGGGCCGATACAATTGATCTCAGGGAAAACTTTGGTGCTGATAGACTGGATCTTAGGGAAATCTTCGGTGCCAATAGATTTGATCTCAGGGAAAACTTTGGGGTCGATAGACCGGATCTCAGGGAAACCTTCTGTGCCGATAGACCGGATCTCGGGGAAACCTTCTGTGCCGATAGACCGGATCTCAGAGAAACCTTCTGTGCTGGTAGACCGGATCTCAGGGAAACCTTCTGTGCCGATAGACCGGATCTCAGGGAAACCTTCTGTGCCGATAGACCGGATCTCAGGGAAACCTTCTGTGCCGACAGACCGGATCTCAGGGAAACCTTCGGTGCTGATAAACCAGATCTCAGGGAAACCTTCGGTGCCAATAGAACGATTTCAGAGAAACCTTCTGTGCCGATAGACCGGATCTCAGAGAAACCTTCTGTGCCGGTAGACCGGATCTCAGGGAAACCTTCGGTGCTGATAAACCAGATCTCGGGGAAACCTTCTGTGCCGATAGACCAGATCTCAGGGAAACCTTCTGTGCCGATAGACCGGATCTCAGGGAAACCTTCTGTGCCGATAGACCGGATCTCAGGGAAACCTTCTGTGCCGATAGACCGGATCTCGGGGAAACCTTCTGTGCCGATAGACCGGATCTCGGGGAAACCTTCTGTGCCGATAGACCGGATCTCAGAGAAACCATTTAGTGTCGATAGAACTGATTTCTGGGAAACCTTCGGTGCCAATAGACCGGATCTCAGGGAAACCTTCTGTGCCGATAGAACGATCTCAGTGAAACCTTCTGTGCCGATAGACCGGATCTCAGGGAAACCTTCTGTGCCGATAGACCGGATCTCAGAGAAACCATTTAGTGTCGATAGAACTGATTTCTGGGAAACCTTCGGTGCCAATAGACCGGATCTCAGGGAAACCATTTAGTGTCGATAGAACTGATTTCTGGGAAACCTTCGGTGCCAATAGACCGGATCTCAGAGAAACCATTTAGTGTCGATAGAACTGATTTCTGGGAAACCTTCGGTGCCAATAGACCGGATCTCAGGGAAACCTTCGGTGCTGATAAACCAGATCTCAGGGAAACCTTCTGTGCTGATAGAACGATCTCAGGGAAACCTTCTGTGCCGATAGACCGGATCTCAGGGAAACCTTCTGTGCCGATAGACCGGATCTCAGGGAAACCTTCTGTGCCGATAGACCGGATCTCAGGGAAACCTTCTGTGCCGATAGACCGGATCTCGGGGAAACCTTCTGTGCAGATAGACCGGATCTCAGGGAAACCTTCTGTGCCGATAGACCGGATCTCAGAGAAACCTTCTGTGCCGATAGACCGGATCTCGGGGAAACCTTCTGTGCCGATAGACCGGATCTCAGAGAAACCATTTAGTGTCGATAGAACTGATTTCTGGGAAACCTTCGGTGCCAATAGACCGGATCTCAGGGAAACCTTCGGTGCTGATAAACCAGATCTCAGGGAAACCTTCTGTGCTGGTAGACCGGATCTCAGGGAAACCTTCTGTGCCGATAGACCGGATCTCAGGGAAACCTTCTGTGCCGATAGACCGGATCTCAGGGAAACCTTCTGTGCCGACAGACCGGATCTCAGGGAAACCTTCGGTGCTGATAAACCAGATCTCAGGGAAACCTTCGGTGCCAATAGAACGATTTCAGAGAAACCTTCTGTGCCGATAGACCGGATCTCAGAGAAACCTTCTGTGCCGGTAGACCGGATCTCAGGGAAACCTTCGGTGCTGATAAACCAGATCTCGGGGAAACCTTCTGTGCCGATAGACCAGATCTCAGGGAAACCTTCTGTGCCGATAGACCGGATCTCAGGGAAACCTTCTGTGCCGATAGACCGGATCTCAGGGAAACCTTCTGTGCCGATAGACCGGATCTCGGGGAAACCTTCTGTGCCGATAGACCGGATCTCGGGGAAACCTTCTGTGCCGATAGACCGGATCTCAGAGAAACCATTTAGTGTCGATAGAACTGATTTCTGGGAAACCTTCGGTGCCAATAGACCGGATCTCAGGGAAACCTTCTGTGCTGATAGAACGATCTCAGTGAAACCTTCTGTGCCGATAGACCGGATCTCAGGGAAACCATTTAGTGTCGATAGAACTGATTTCTGGGAAACCTTCGGTGCCAATAGACCGGATCTCAGGGAAACCTTCGGTGCCAATAGAACGATCGCAGGGAAAACTTTGGTGATGATATACCGAATCTCAGGGAAACCTTTGGGGCCGATACAATTGATCTCAGGGAAAACTTTGGTGCTGATAGACTGGATCTTAGGGAAATCTTCGGTGCCAATAGATTTGATCTCAGGGAAAACTTTGGGGTCGATAGACCGGATCTCAGGGAAACCTTCTGTGCCGATAGACCGGATCTCGGGGAAACCTTCTGTGCCGATAGACCGGATCTCAGAGAAACCATTTAGTGTCGATAGAACTGATTTCTGGGAAACCTTCGGTGCCAATAGACCGGATCTCAGGGAAAACTTTGGTGCTAATAAACCGAATCTCAGGGAAACCTTTGGGACCAATAGAATTGATCTCAGGGAAAACTTTGGAGCCGATAGACCGGATCTTATGTCATTCCTGATGACATGATGATGATGATAATGATGATGATGGTGATGTTGATGATGATGATAGCGGTGATGATGATGATGAATGATGATCCCTCTTCACAGCAGTAT
>NW_027507787.1:232012117-232049617 GCF_037356315.1 Lithobates pipiens
CTCACATTGTGGTACTTTCATGTCATTTATGCCCTTTTAATAATTAGAATAATTCCCCTTCTCTGATTTAGTGTCACCTCATTACTGAGCCTTGACCTTCTCTAACTAGATGGGCAAATTTCACCAATCGCCGCCTGTCTGTCCAATCACAGTACCTTTCCGGGCCACTGCTGCAGTCTCATTGGATGCTGAATTGGCAGTGGGTGGGGCTTAGCCATGAAGTCGGGTGGACATCAGGCCTCTTTATCAAAGTGAAACTAAGTCAGAGAGGAGCACAGAGGAGGCTTTGCTGGGTAATAAAGGTATCAATGAGCATTGTGTGGTGTCAGACCCTCAGCAGAGCTTTGACTTCAAACTTTCAGATGGCGCCGAGGTTCAATGATCCATTGTGTTCAGGCAGACAGGCCGTGTCTGATAGGTTTTCATTGAGATAAAAGAAATATGAGAAAGAGTAATCTGTGTATGCAATGAGCACCTATGGCCCCTCCCCTGTATATATATATATATATATATATATATATATATATATATATATATATATATATATATATATATATATATACATAGAAGCAAGGAGGATACAGCGAGGGAGATGACCATATATAGATGACCATATATACTCTATATAGAAGGTTAATAAGCCGTGGGTCCTGGAATGGGAATACATCCAGCTCAGCACTTCCTCCTCCTCCATACACTGCCAGAGCCCCTCCTCCGCCATCTGATTAATATGTTTCTATCCCGGGTTTTCCATGGTAGCTGCGGCAAACATCGAATTGTTTTCCTGGTCCCGGCAGCCAATTCGGAGCCGGGATCCGCTATAAATCTCCCGGCGTTGTCTCCGGCTCTGGGAACTCAGACATGTTTACTTATTTATTTCATACACGGATGAGAGGAATGAAAGCTTCTGTGATGGTCAATAGATGGAAGGGGATCTGTGTTGGTGGATGAGGCTCCTCACCGACTACATATAACAACCTTGTCATGTGTTTACACAACCGTCCATTGGAATGCGGCCTCCAAGACTTGTTATCTCTGATATCATCCTTGTTATGGTTCTTATGAGGACACAACCAATGATATTTGGTGGGGGGGTAGCTGATGTTCCACATCTTCATGGCGGGTCAGTCATATCATTTGTACAAGCTTTGTGGCTGGACAAGGGTCCTTTGGGACATAGGGACCCATTTATAATGGATGTGGGTCAGCTGGACAGTGTGGGACCTCTTACTGTCACATAGACATGGACATGACTTCTATCTACCTGTCATCTGATACACAACGGATAAGTGTTTTTACTTGGCCGGTACATAAATAAAGGGCCCCAAAGTTGGTCATGCACAGGGCCCTTTGGTGATATGTTCAGTTTGTTAGTCACTATAATATGTATGGTAGCCCCTTCATGTGTGAGGAACAATAGCGAGGATGCATTATCTTAAAGCTTTATACAATAAAGTCCCCGAAGTGGACAACTGGCATCAGTAGCTGTCACATTACATATGGACTGGCAAGATCTTCAGTGGGCATAGAGCTTCAAGAACCATCAAAAGACATGTAGAACTTCCAGATCCTCCACACCACATGTGGGACCTGCTGATTCTTACATAATTTACTGAGTCATCAAGTTCCTTGGTGTCCATTTGAGCTTCAAGACCAACCCATAAGGCATGTAGAACGTCCAGAGCCTCTACGCCACATGTGGGACCTCCTAACTTTACACAATTTACTGAGAAATGGAAATCTTCAGTGTTTATGGAACTTCTTGATCGACCACAATGCATGTAGATCATCCAGAACCTTCACCCTATGTGTGGGACCTCCTAACCTTGCAAAATGTATCACCAACTTCCTGAGTGTGCATAGAGCTTCACAATTAACCACAAGGCATGTAGAACGTCCAGAGTCTCCTCACCACACGTGGGACCTCCTAACCTTACATAATTTATTGAGTCATTGAGCTCTTCAGTGTGCATAGACCTTCACAATCCACCACAAGGCATGTAGAATGTCCAGAGCCTCCTCACCACTTTTGGGACATCATGACCTTACATCATTTATTGAGTCATTGAGCTCTTCAGTGTGCATAGACCTTCACAATCCACCACAAGGCATGTAGAACGTCCAGAGTCTCCTCACCACATGTGGGACCTCCTAACCTTACTTTATTTATTGAGTCATTGAGCTCTTCAGTGTGCATAGACCTTCACAATCCACCACAAGGCATGTAAAATGTCCAGAGCCTCCTCACCACATTTGGGACATCATGACCTTACATCATTTATTAAGTCATTGAGCTCTTCAGTGTGCATAGACCTTCACAATCCACCACAAGGCATGTAGAATGTTCAGAGCCTTCTCACCACATGTGGGACCTCCTAACCTTACATCATTTATTGAGTCATTGAGCTCTTCAGTGTGCATAGACCTTCACAATCCATCACAAGGCATGTAGAAGTCCAGAGCCTCCTCACCACATGTGGGACCTCCTAACCTTACATCATTTATTGAGTCATTGAGCTCTTCAGTGTGCATAGACTTCACAATCCACCACAAGGCATGTAGAAAGTCCAGAGCCTCCTCACCACATATGGGACCTCCTAACCTTACAATATTTATTGAGTCATTGAGCTCTTCAGTGTGCATAGACCTTCACAATCCACACAAGGCATGTAGAAAGTCCAGAGCCTCCTCACCACATTGGGACATCATGACCTTACACAATTTACAGAGACATGAAGATCTTTAGTGTTTATGGAACGTCTAGATGCACCACAATGCATGTAGATCATCAAGAACTTTCACCCTATGTATGGAACCTCCTAATCTTACAAAACGTATTGAGTCGTCAACTTCCTTAGTGTGCATAGAGCTTCACAATCCACCACAAAGCATGAAGAAGGCCCAGAGCCTCCTCACCACACTTGATGACTCAGTAAATTGTGTAAAGTGATAATGTCTCAAGTGTGGTGAGGAGGCTCTGGGCCTTCTGCATGCCTTGTAGTGGGTCTTCAAGCTCCATGCTCACTGAGGAAGTGGATGACTCAGTAAATTGTGTAAGGCCATGATGTCTTATCTTCCTCAGTGTGCATGGAGTTTCAAGAGCCACCACAAGGCATGTAGAATGTCCAGAGTCTCTTCACCACATGTGGGAACTCCAGACTTTACACAATTCATTGAGACATGAACATCTTCAGTGTTTATGGAGCTTCAGCATCCACCACAATGTATACAGAACACCAAGATCCTCCATAACACATATGGAACCTCCTGACGTTTCACAATTTATTGAGTCTTCAAGATCTATCTCACCGCTACTTGCCATAAGTAGCCTCTCTCTCTCTCTCTCTCTCTCTCTCTCTCTCTCTCTCTTCTCTCTCTCTCTCTCTCTTCTCTCTCTCTCTCTCTCTCTCTCTCTCTCTCTCTCTCTCTCTCTCTCTCTCTCTCTCTCTCTCTCTCTCTCTCTCTCTCTCTCTCTCTCTCTCTCTCTCTCTCTCTCTCTCTCTCTCTCTCTCTCTCTCTCTCTCTCTCTCTCTCTCTCTCTCTCTCTCTCTCTCTCTCTCTCTCTCTCTCTCTCTCTTCTCTCTCTCTCTCTCTCCTCTCTCTCTCTCTCTCTCTCTATAAAAAATATCAGTTTTTAAACGCAACTCAAAGCAGTCCTAATTTTCCTGTAAAGGATCGTTTGTTTTGGGTAGATTGTCATGGACGTATGTTCTGTACTCTCCAACAGAGGCAACATAGACATAATGGAAGACCGTGGAAGGACCATGTTGCCTGGGATGACCCCCTTTCTTCTAGTTTGGTGATGAGGACCAATGATGAAGCGTAAAGATCTGAGCTGAGATATAGCAGCCTCCGATCCCATTATTGGGTTTATTTAGCTCTGGCATGGCACTGAGCCACCCAGCAATCCGAGGAACGTCAGAGAGCGATGCTAAATACTTCCCCTGTGCTCCTCTTATAATGGGATGAATCAGAGGCCGGGTGTGGGGCCTTCTGCTCCTCTCACCTCACATCTGCCGACTCTATTGCAGGCAACATCACTTAACAAGATTATCACTTGTATTAAAGCACCAGGACTAACAACAGGGACTGGAATGGGCGATTCTTTTCAGGGCCGAGTCACATTCATCCAAACGGCAAACTAATTGGGCAACTTTGTAGCAGACATTGGAATGTAACCCTTTTCTGCCGGTCTGGTGGAGAGGCAATTAAAGCGATGCTGCTGTGTAGAGCTGCAATGGATGGGAGATATTAGTACATTACAGGAAAGACAGGATGAGAGGTGAGGGGTTTGGGTATCAGAGATCAGGCATGAGGTTCACCTTCACCATTACCATGAGTTCGAGAGCCAATGTTCCAGCAAATTAATGTGCAGATTCACCATGGAGAACTATTTATACCATAATGCATTGCATGCCCTGTGAATAATGGCCAGAGGATTTAAAGGGCCAGTAAGGGGGATTCTGGGTTAAGACAGCCCCCTCATTATAACAAGGGGGTGGGAGGGGGGGGGACCAAGCAGAGAATCCATAGGGGTTCTATTGTATTACAGGGAAAGCTCACAAACTGCATAGGGAGGGATAAGGTTTAGGAAACTGATTGCTAGCTCTTTGGGCAATCAACCCCCATTCTTCTGCCTTCTTGGTATTGTTATTATTGGGGCATTTTGGCTTTAATTCTATTTTTTGGTTTATGTGAAGTCAGTGGTCATGTTCAGCTGCTTTCAAGGCATAACATTGGTATAACAAACCACTTATATTAGAACGATAGATAGATAGATAGATAGATAGATAGATAGATAGATAGATAGATAGAGATAGAGAGAGAGAGAAGAGAGATAGATAGATAGATAGATAGATAGATAGATAGAGATAGATAGATAGATAGATAGATAGATAGATAGATAGATAGAGAGAGAGAGAGAGAGAGAGAGAGAGAGATAGAGATAGATAGATAGATAGATAGATAGATAGATAGAGATAGATAGATAGAGATAGAGAGATAGATAGATAGATAGATAGATAGATAGATAGATAGAGACAGATAGATAGATAGATAGATAGATAGATAGATAGATAGATAGATAGATAGATAGATAGAGATAGATAGATAGATAGATAGATAGATAGATAGATAGATAGATAGATAGATAGATAGATAGATAGAGACAGATAGATAGATAGATAGATAGATAGATTGTAGAAGATAGATAGATAGATAGATAGTCTGGTGGGCGGACAGCACCAGCGGCCATCTATACATTAAACCTGATGTGTTACCCAACAAAACACCCAAATAAACGAAATACATCACAATATAATACAATACAATACAAGGGGTGCTCTAGCACAGGGGTGATATCTTATATCATAGAATCCAGCCACCTCATCACCCCGTATTCATCCCTGACCGGCACCATGTATAGGAATTGAGATCTAATGGCGTGTACACACGATCAGAATTTTGGTCGGAAGAACTCTGATGGTTTTCCCGACGGAATTCCGATCATAATAATTCCTCTCTGGCCAGTCCCATCATAGTGATCCCTCTCTGGCCAGTCTCATTATAGTGATCCCTCTCTGTAAGTTCCATCACAGTGATCCCTCTCTGGAATGTCCCATCATAGTGATCCCTCTCTGACCAGTTCCATCACAGTGATCCCTCTCTGAAAGTCCCATCATAGTGATCCCTCTCTGACCAGTTCCATCATCGTGATCCCTCTCTGACCAGTTCCATCATAGTGATCCCTCTCTGACCAGTTCCATCACAGTGATCCCTCTCTGGAAAGTCCCATCATAGTGATCCCTCTCTGACCAGTTCCATCATAGTGATCCCTCTCTGGCCAGTCCCATCACAGTGAGCCTCTCTGGCCAGTCCATCATAGTGATCCCTCTCTGGCCAGTCCCATCATAGTGATCACTTTCTGACCAGTTTCCTTCATAGTAAACCTTCGCTGGCCAGTCCCATCATAGTGATCCCTCTCTGACCAGTCAAATCATAGTGATCCCTCTCTGGCCAGTCCCATCATTAGTGATCCCTCTCTGGCCAGTCCCATCATAGTGATCTCTCTCTCTGGCCAGTCTCATCATAGTGATCACTCTCTGACCAGTTCCTTCATAGTAAACCTTCTCTGGCCAGTGGCATCATAGTGATCCTTCTCTGGCCAGGATCTTCTTGGATGGTTGGAATTTTCTGTCCCTTGTAAAGTGATTGTAAGCTTCAGACATGAAATGTGAACAAAGCACATCCCTCTATAGTGTGTCCTTGTCTCCATCCAGAGCACTAAGTGTAATTTCTCTCTGCTGCCTCTTCCTCTGCTATAAGAATGAGTCACTTCCGACAAGTTTCTGACACCAAGAGTAAAAAAAAAAGAAACTGTATAAATTCTGGACTTTGAATGGCGGTAGAGAAGGGAAAACTGTAGATAAACAGGTGCACGTATGTAGGAGGCTTTGTTTAATCTCTGTGTATCACCCAGTCACCCCAGTGACTTCACTGAAATATGTAAGGTTTACAACCACTTTAAATATTTTTTACAGTCTAATGGGATGGTACAAATCACGGTGACCCCGCAGTGCCGTGTCACTTCTGTCAAAAAATCTTCATTAAGAAATAAATCGATTTCTGCGGAGGATGGGAGCGACTATTTTTAGAATCAGTCTGACATTTATTGGACGTTTCCTGAGTAAATCGCGGTCTTATAATTAGATAGTTACGTCGCCAGTTCAGAGGGGGTCAGTGAACATATTCCACTCCCACACTGCCAGATTCCCACCCCTCCGGATTTATAGGGTCACTTCTGACTGTAAAAAAAAGTGGACCTGTCAGTATACAAGTCTACCTGACCGTATACAGGATAAGGAAATCCTCCAGAAAAAGGACTGTGCCTAGGCTGATATGATGTCACCAGTCTGCTGCAGGCAGGAGGAAGCATTTTCTCAGTCTCCTCTCCCCCATTGATCAGACTGTACATTGTAACTTTGTAGAAGGAGAAGGAAGCATTTCCTCAGTCCCCCCCCCCCCCCAGTGATCAGACTGTACATTGTAACTTTGTAGCCAGTCACAAGGTGAGACTCTGACCATGAAGCACGTCATGGAAACATACAATAAACCATCCCTTGAAAAAGTAACATGGAGAACACCTATGAAATTCACACTGGGGCGGCCATGTTATTTAGTCACATTGTCAGGGCTATGCTTAGAGCACCATCTCTCTGTGGCTTCTATGCATCACCACTGATGATTACTGGGCAACTGAAGACGACACGTATCACATAGAAGATTCTGTGTTATCAATTCCCATGGAGGCAACATGGACACCCCACCCACATCAAGGAGTGGGCAGGAGGGGCAGCTACCCTGGGCTCTGTGGTATCATGTGAGGTGGGGGGGGGGGCACCATAAGGAAATTGGTGGGAGGGGATATGTGTTGAGAAGGGGAACTTGGGGGTCAGCAGGGGGTAAGAATTGTTCTAGGGGGGCCAATTTAGGGAAGGTAGCTAGGAGTGGTGATATGGGGGTCTTTATTGGGGGGGGGGAGATGATTTGTGCTAGATTTGGGGGGTTTGTGCTATAAGGGTAAAACAGTGGAGGGGAATATTTTTTCTGGGGGAGGGGGAATGTGTGCTATTAGGGATGATTGGGGGATTTGGGCTAGTAGGGATGATTAGGGGGGATTTGTGCTATTAGGGATGATTGGAGGGGAATTGTGCTAGGAAGGGAAATTTGTGGGAGGGATTTGTGCTAGGATGGGGGATTGGGAGGGCAATTTTTTGCTGGAAGAGGGAATTTAGAGTGGAGAGAGAGGATTTGTGCTTGGAAGGGAAATGTTTATGGGGGCATATGGGAGAGAAAGGATTTGATCTGGGGGGAAAGGGGGCAAAGATTTGTGCTGGGAGGGGGATTTGTACTGGAGAAGAAGAAGGGATTTCTGCTTAGGGGGTGAGCGTGTAGATTAGTGCTTGATTTTTTTTGGGGGGGGGGATTTTCACTGACAGATAATTCTCATTCGTCTGGGGGGGGGGTGCAATTTGGTATGTTCGCCCTGGGCTCTAGATGACCTTATCCCGGCACTGGTCACACGTGACAGAATTACCATTATATATGCAATAGTTCCCTATTTAAAGGGTCGGTCTACCCACCCAAAATGAATATTTACATTTTTATTGATGATGGAGAATGAAGGCCCTGAAAGTGTCTTCCAAATTTCTGTGACTATCGGTGGGACCTTGGCTCCAGCCATCATGTGGGATTCCCCTTCTCTTAGCTGGATGGTTTATGTTATATGATGGATAATGGAAGAGGAGGAACTGAAACCCAAAAGAGGGGAGAAACCCAAAACTAGCAGATGGACAGGAAGGTAGCCAGCAATCATATCTGGGGGGGGGGGGGGGGTTCTGGCTTATGGCTTATGGACTCCAAGCCATGTAAGGATCTGAGGAAATATTCAGCCCATCAACCTCCACCTGTAACTAAGACGGTACTTTTGGGTGACTGACCCATAAAGCACAAACACAACTAGGGAATGTTAAGGGGGCATGTTCTCATTGGTGCAGCTCTACTACTGAGCAGCAGAGGGGGTGCTTCCCTGACCTGAGCTGTACACCACTCTTATCTCTGCCTTGACCAAGGCCATTCTTTGACCAACCTATGACCAATCTTTGACAAGGCCAGTCTTTGACCAATCTTTGACCAAGGCTAGTCTTTGACCAATCTTTGACCAAGGCCAGTCTTTGACCAATCTTTGACTAAGGCCAGTCTTTGACCAATCTTTGACTAAGGCCAGTCTTTGACCAATCTTGACCAAGGCCAGTCCTTGACCAATCTTTGACCAAGTCCAGTCTTTGATCAATCTTTGACCAAGGCTAGTCTTTGATCAATCTTTGACCAGGCCAGTCCTTGACCAATCTTTGACCAAGGCCAGTCTTTGACCAAGGGTAATCTCTGACCAATCCTTCCCAGGAATGCATTCTTCTAGAGTGTCTGTGTGATGGGACCATAAGGGAGTGGAGTGTGGGAAGGTGGAAGTAGAAGAGACAAATAAACTGATACCATCTCCATTATCCCTCCTCTGCTAGGATAACTCCATGCCGCCTGGTCTCCAGCTTTATTTACTGCAATCAAAGGATGTTTGTGGCACCTTTCCTCTCTGGGAGGCGGCTGAAGTGTTGCAGACACATCGGTGGCAATGAAGATGTATGGAGGAAGGAAGGATTGTTTACCCTCCTCATTAGAAGTCTATGAATTCCCCGCTCAAGCCTTAAATGCCTTAATGGAGATGCATGAGATGATAGCAGGACTGGTTAGGGAGTGTCACTCAGTACAGGTAAAGTCTTCCACGGGCGACATTGATATCTGATTATGGATGAAACAAGTTGGTTTGTCTGGGATACACACGAAAGCTGCACTCCAGGGCATCTCCATAATGACTGTCGGCCAGCCTTAGTTACTGACCTCCCATCACATCCCAGGGAAGAAGACAGGTATCATCTTTACATGCAGGCATGGGGCATCCTGAAGGCTCTTTACTGTCTTACCTGACAACAAGAGTAACATGATCCTCTCTCAGCTCCTGGGTGTCATCTCCTTCCGTCCAATGCAGGTATTTTATATGTGAACTGGTCATGTGTTGTTGAGAGGACCATCGCCATGATGCAATATTTCACTTCTTGAAGCCCCTCTACATAGAGGCCATGATGTCTGTAAATGCATTGTGGAGAGCTAGTAAGTCTACAAAAGCTATGGGCAACTATGATTGTAGGATTACTATTCTGGAATGTTGCTGTGCTAGAAACCAGTGGCTTGGGATGCACATTTGGCCACTTGTAGAAGTGATTTGTGTGACTTCACTCTTACATACTGTATGTGTAAGTCCCTTTTTTTTGGACTGGTGATAGAAGAGATGAAATGTAAGAAGGTTGTGTTTTAATAAGGTAATAACATGCCTTATCTTAAAAAGTATTTACAAGAAACGGATTGTTAAATTATGACCACACTTTATGAAAGTAGAGGATTGGCTGCAGTCTGTGTGGGGAAGTGGAACCATCACTAGATTCTAATGGCTGGGCTTGGTACTATCAATGAATCCCCATTTCTGGGCTTGGTACTTTAACTGCGTCCTAGTGGCTGGGCTTGATGCTAACACTGAATCCTAATGGCTGGTCTTGGTACTATCACTGGGTCTTAGTGGCTGGCTGGCTTGGTTCTATCACTGAATCCTAATGACTGGGCTTGGTGCTATCACTGTATCCTAGGGCTGGGCTTGGTTCTATCACTGAATCCTAATGGCTGGGCTTAGTGCTATCACTGTATCCTAGTGCTGGGCTTGGTTCTATCACTGTATCCTAGTGGCTGGGCTTGTTACTATCACTGAATCCTAATGGCTGGGCTAGGTGCTATCACTGTATCCTAGTGGCTGGGCTAGGTGCTATCACTGTATCCTAGTGTCTGGGCTTGTTACTATCACTGTATCCTAGTGGCTGGGCTTGGTTCTATCACTGAATCCTAATGGCTGGGCTTAGTGCTATCACTGTATCCTAGTGGCTGGGCTTGGTTCTATCACTGTATCCTAGTGGCTGGGCTTGGTGCTATCACTGAATCCTAATGGCTGGACCTGGTTCTATCACTGAATCCTAGTGGCTGGGCTTGGTACTACCACTGGGTCCTAATGGCTGGCCTGGTTCTATCACTGAATCCTAATGGCTGGGCTTGGTACTATCACTGAATCCTAGTGGCTAAGCTTGGTACTATCACTGGGTCTTAAGGCTGGGCTGGTTCTTCACTGAATTCTAATGGCTGGGCTCGGTGCTATCACTGGGGTCCTAATGGCTGGGCTTGGTACTATCATTAGGTCCTAATGGTTGAACTTGGTGCTATCACTGGGTCCTAATGGCTGAGTTTGAAGGCAAAAAACACACTTGATCCTTATGGCTGAGCCTGAACAATGGAACCATCACTGGTATTGATGACTGGCTTGAAGGATGAACTTAGAGAACAGAAACCATCACCAAATCTTCATGGCTGGAATATGGGAATGGAACCATCACTGGATCTTTAATCATTGGGCTTGAAGGTAGGACCATCACTAGATCCCAAAGGCATGACAGAACTCTAGTGACTATTACTGCAGAACAGTGTATGACTGGCAAAACAATTGATTGACCTGAGTAAAACTGAATACATAATATATCTGTTTTATTCCAGTGATTATTATTCTGCTTATGAGATATAAAAAATTACAGGGATATCCAAGAGATTAACCACATTAAACATAAAACTGAATAAAATCATAGTAGGTGCAAGAAGGGGGAGCTCATTGTTGAAGATGGTAGAGTGGGATCTTCTAATACTTCTAGGCAAGACCATCACTTAATGTCTTTCCAACACAACATAAAGGACGCTGCAATCCAACTCATCTCTTCTATGTGATGACACCTACTGTACTGTACAGTTTTCCATGCCCTGCTATGTACGTGTCCTCCAGTGTCATCCAATGAGTTCCATTGCCTTGAACTGTCCTCTAATGTCCTGCAGTATCATCCAATGTACTGTACTGTCCTCCAATGTCCTATGTAGTATGTTGTCCTCCAGTGTCCTACTATGTACACTACTGGCCTCCAATGTCTTACAGCATCATCTATTGTCTTGTACTGTCTGCCAGTGTCCTGCTATGTAACTATGTACTGCACTGGCCTCCAATGTCCTGCTACACCACCGCATTGACCCCCAATGTCCTCCAGTGTCATCTAATGTCCTTTACTGGCCTCTGGTGTCCTGCTTTGTACTCTACAGGCCTCCAATGTCTTACAGAATCACCTAATGGTCTATACTGTCCTTCAATGTCCTGCTATGTACTGTACTGGCCTCCGACGTCCTGTTATGTGTGGTATTGACCTCCAAAGCCCTGCTATGTCATCTAATGTCCTGTACTGACCTCCAATATCCTGCTATGTACTCTACTGGCCTCCAATGTCTTGCAGAATCATCTAGTTTTCTGTACTGGCCTCCGATGTACTGCTTTGTTCTGTACTATCCTTCAATATCCCGCTAGGTACTGTCCTGGCCTCCAATGTACTGCTATGTACTGTACTGGGCTTGGATATCCTGTAGTATCTAATGTCCTGTACTAACCTCCAATTTTGTTTTGGGTTCTGTACTGACCTCCAATGTCCCCCCAATGTATTGTGTTGTATTGATTTGTCCTGTGCTTCTTACTTGATCCTAGTAGCAAAAATTGGATGAAAGCCTCCCATTGATAGCACTGATTTTCTAATACTCAATTTCCTTTGCCGCTGTTGTACGGTACTCATGACAGCACCAATCTCCATTGGAAGAGAAGAGAACATGGATCCATTTGTTTTGTGGTCTGAAGGTGTCCCAGGAGCCGAAATCCAGCAAAGGGTGTCATCAAAGAGTTTTTTACCACCATGACCTGCTTCCACTGAAAGATGCCTTAAGAGGTCAGCGATTGGCTACAGACCAGCATGTGCAAGAAGCAGTGCCTACATGGGAACGAGGGGATATACAAGAATGTGTAATACTGGAACAAGTCCATTGAAAAGTAAGGGGATGATGCTAAAAAATTAAGGTACTACGTTCTCCACTGTTCTTCCAATGAATGATAGAAATAGAGTGCAGAGAATTATTGACTCCCCATCTGTATACAGTGTATACATTCTATTGTCAAAAGTATTGGGACACATGCCTTTACACACACATGAACTTTAATGGCATCCCAGTCTTTAACCCTGGTCACGGTCAGAGATTCCGACTACCAAATCCGTCGGAGTAATTCCGACGGATTAATTCCGGAAGAGGTCCGTAAGTGATGTTGCATACACACGCTCGGACTAAGTTGTTGGAAAATCCGATTGTACATAACGTGATGACTTTATTTCGTTATGACGGGACTACGTTCAGGCTAGTAGCCAATAGCTTTGGTCTAGGAATTTGATCTGACCATGCGTGGCACTTTGTCCGTCGGAGTAGGCTACACATGATCGGAGTATGTCCGATAGGAGCATTTTGTCGGAAAATTTTACCGACAAGTTGGAAAACTTGGTCCGTCGGATATTCCAACGGAATCAGTCCGATGCAGACCACACACAGTCGCAATATCCGACAAAATGGTCCGATAGGACATATTCCGTTGGAATCTCCGACCGTGTGTACAAGGGCTTAGTCCGTAGGGTTCAATATTGAGTTGGTCCACCCTTTGCAGCTATAACAGCTTCACCTCTTCTGGGAAGGCCGTCCACAAGGTTTAGGAGTGTGTCTATGGGAATGTCTGACCATTCTTCCAGAAGAGCATCTGTGAGGTCAGGCAGTGATGTTGGACAAGAAGGCCTGGCTCGCAGTCTCCTCTCTAATTCATCCCAAAGGTGTTCTATCGGGTTGAGGTCAGTCAAGTTCCTCCACCCCAAACTCGCTCACCCATGTCTTTATGGACCTTGCATTGTGTTTTTTTTCAGGGGTTGGGCTTAGCCCCTTAGTTCCAGTGAAGGGAACTCTTAAGGCGTCAGCATACCAAGACATTTTGGACAATTTCATGCTCCCAACTTTGTGGGAACAGTTTGGGGATGGCCCCTTCCTGTTCCAACATGACTGCCCACCAGTGAACAAAGCAAGGTCCATAAAGACATGGATGGGCGAGTTTGGGGTGTAGGAACTTGACTGGCCTACACAGAGTTCTGACCTCAACCTGATAGAGCACCTTTGGGATGGATTAGAGCGGAGACTGCGAGCCAGGCCTTCTCATCCACATCAGTTCCTGACCTCACAAATGCTCTTATGGAGGAATGGTCTAACATTCCCATAGACACATCTCTAAACCTTGTGGACGGCCTTCCCAGAAGAGTTCAAGCTGTTATAGCGGCAAAGGGCGGAGCCAAATCAATATTGAACCCTACGGACTAAGCCCTTGTACACACTGTCGGAGATTCCGTCGGAATGTTTCCTATCGGACCGTTTTGTCTGATATTCCGACTGTGTGTGGTCTCCATCGGACTGTTTCTGTCGGAATATCCGACGGACCAACTTTTCCAACTTGCCGGTCAAATTTTCCAACAAAATGCTCCGATTGGACATACAAAGTGCCACGCATGCTCAGATCAAATTCCTAGACCAAAGCTATTGGCTACTAGCCTGAACATAGTCCCGTCCTAATGAAATAACGTCATCACGTTATGTACAATCGGATTTTCCGACAACTTAGTCCGACCGTGTGTATGCAACATCACTTCCGGACCTCTTCCGGAATTAATCCGTCGGATTTGGTTGTCGGAATCTCCGACTGTGAGTACAAGGGCTAAGACTGGCCATACACCTTTAGATTATCTGCAGATTTTCTATGCTCAGATGGAAAAAGTGGAACAGATTTCTCCATCTACACTGAACTGCGTGGATGGAAGAATCTCCCACTGGCCCAAGCTTCCATATCTTGCTCCGCTGGCTCTCACAATACCTGAACAGTCTTGCATACAAACGGCAAGGAATTGTCGGCCAACACGAAACACGAACATAGTGACGTACTACGTGTTTTTTCAGCTCTTTAGCACCACCCTTTGGGCTCCTCCTGCTAATTTCATGTTTGTAGAAGTCTGGTGAGTGTCGATTCGCGCTATTTCATTTTGCGCTTTTCAGTTTCTTTCTGAACACCTGTTCGTCAACCAGCCATGTTGCGGAAACGGAGGAGATGACGTGTTATTTATTATTGGCCTGGGAGTTATTGCTTTGACCCAAGTCCAGCCCAGGAACAGGAGGAGGAGTACGAAAATTGGTTGCTTTGTTAATGGTGACCACTTCTCTCATATGCCTTTGCTGTGGGAGCTCCAGGAGAATAATCCGGATGATTTTCGGAAATTTTCTCCGGATGACGGATCCCTGCTTTCACTAACTCTTGGCATTGGTGACCCCCTATGTTAAGAAGCAGGACACATGCATGAGGCTTTTATTTTATTTAGTTTTTTTGGTTGAATAATAATGATTTGATTTGTTATATTTTCTATATTTTTGGATGCATAGAATGCACTTGTTTGGTTAAGTTCTATTGGCAAATATCATGTCTAATTTTATTTGTTTTCTATTTTTAATGCACAATAAAAAAATTGTGTAGAATAATACTTGGCTGTGTGTTTTACTTCAAATGACAGTTTGGGAGTCGGCAGTTACATTTAAAAAAAATACAATGTACAATTAACAAGGGACACCAACATAGTTGTATTTTTGATCTACTACGGGAAAATCCGCCAGCAATTGTCCGATGGAGCGTACACACGATCGGATTTTCCACCAATAGCCTGTCATCACACAATTTCTGTCAGAAAATCTGATCGTGTGTACGAGGCTTAAGTAAGTATATGGTATGTATTACCAAAAGTATTGGGACACCTGCCTTTACACACACATGAACTTCAATTGTATCCCAGTCTTAGCCCGAAGGGCTCAATATTGAGTTGGCCCACCTTTTATCTGTCCACAAGGTTTAGAAATGTGTTTATGGGAATGTTTGACCATTCTTCCAGAAGTGCATTTGTGAGGTCAGGCATTGATGTTGGACAAGAAGTCCTGGCTTGCAGTCCATGCTCGAATTTATTGCTAAGATCGGGTTGTGGTCAGGACTCTGTGCATGCCAGTCAAGTTCCTCCACCCCAAACTCGCTCATACCTGTCCACCCTTGCTCCAACATCAGTGCCTGACCTCACAAATGCTCTTCTGGAAGAATGGTCAGACATTCCCAGACACACTCCTAAACCTTGTGGACGGCCTTCCCAGAAGAGTTGAAGCTGTTATAGCTGCAAAGGGGGCCAACTCAATATTGAACCCTACGGACTAAGACTGGGATGCCATTAAAGTTCATGTGCGTGTAAAGGCAGACGTCCCAATACTTTTGGTAATATAGTGTAGTTCGGTCATACGATACGAGCGATACCAGAATCTACCTATAGGGTATATAGACTATAAAGCTGAACTTCTCTTATTTGCTCCTTGTGGGTCTGTTATCTGTATAGCCAGCAACTTGTCATGTGAACATAAGAGGCTTTATTGATGCAGGTGGAGTACAGAAATGTGCAGAGCCTTACGCGTTTCAGTCCACAGCCTTAGTAATGGCCAATGGCTGTGAGTGCTCACCAGGGTATTCTGGTGGGGGAGGGGGAGTCTACCTGTCAGAAAACAAAGACACAGCGGGGAGGATCACCGCACTCACATCCCTTGTTTTAGTACGGCGATCGCTCTTTTTTTTGTTTGTTCGTGAAGCCTGCTTGGTTGACCAAAAAAAAAAAAAACTAAAATCCCCAAAAATCATATATTGCAGCTTACCAATCATTAGATTTGGTGGCTGCATTTGTTTTCTTTTTTCGCCCCCCCCCCCCCCCCCCTCTGTTTTCGTCTAGTGATCCGGCCAGTAACACACCTCCTGTATTAGATCCCCCCCCTCCCTCACCCACTCTGGACGAAGGAGCACAGGAGGCACATGTTGGACAGCAGCATTGTCAGCCACACACTAGGTTTAAGAACGTTCATTCAATTATCTAACCATTAGTGGGGTCAAACCAACGTTTGTTTTCGACCTCTGAAAAAAAAAGAAAGAAAAGGAAGCAGGATGCAAAATTCTTCTGGAATGAACAAATTACTAGCAGTGAATGTGGTTTTCGTTCGGGGAAATTACATTCATTCCAAAACCGATTGTTGAAAAGCAAACAAAATCTTGAATTGCTGTCAAACGGCATTCCTCCCAGTCACCGAATGTATACATTTTCCTATGAATGTCCCTTTGAAAATCTACTAGTGTACAGCCAGCTACAGATGGACTAGCAGATTTGGATACACTAACAAACTGAAGCCAAAGTCCAGCTCACCCTTTATAATCAATTACAGAGAACAGTTTTGTTCCTTTTGGTTTTTCGGGTTATAAATAAGGGCTGATCAATGTAAGCACCCCTGTCAATGATAAATGATTTTTCTCATCCCTGTAAACTGATACATTCTGCAAGTGAGCTTGTTCTTTTGAAAAAAAAAAAAAAGAACAGCAGACCTCCTGGCCAGATCACCATGTGAAAATAAAGGAAGAAAAAAGCGCCCTCAAAAAACAAATGCAGCCGTCACGCCTAAGAACAGGTAAGTTGCAATATAATAAATGCTTGCTTTTGGGGTTGGATACACTTTAACCAGCGCAAATTGCCGTCATCGTACGTCGGTAGGTCGCTAACCGCCATAACCCCAGTATTTTCAACAACGGGCAGCGGCTGGCTTTCAGATAAAAGTGGTCTCAGCGGCGGATTCGCCGCAAGATTACTTTTATCAGGGCCGGGAGACGTTTGCGTCATTCCCCACTGACAGGCCTGGGGAAGGAAACATGGCCCCCCTCCCCCACTCGGCTCCATAACAGTGAATGCCGGAAGCGACGTCAAACGTCATTTCCACCCAATGGTCTTAAAGGGGATTTTTTTTTTTTGCAAAAAAAAAAGACATTTTAATTTTTTAATTGCATTTTAGTGTAAATATGAGATCTGAGGTCTTTTTGGCCCCAAATCTCACATTTAAGAGGCACTGTCAGGCTTTTTTTTTTTCTATTGCACGGAATGTTTATATTCCTTGTGCAGGGGGTCCCCTGACTTCCGAACGCCCGACTTACGAACCACTCCTACTTACGAACAGGCAGCTGCGGGGACCCTCTGCCGTTCTGCGCGGCCAGACGGAGCCTCGGAAAATGTTGCGATTGGCCGCGCATGCGCAGAAAGGCATTAGACAGGAGCATCGGAAAGGTCCGTAATTGTCGCTCTGCGCATGCGCGGCCGACTTACGACATATTTCCGTATTACAAACAGGAGGAAAGTCTCTAAAGGGTTCGTAACCCGGAGACCCATTGTAATAGGAATAAAAGTGACCCCAGTTTTTTTTTTTTTTTTTTTTTTAAAGGACAGTGTAAAAATAAAATAAATAGTAAAATAAATAAGAAAAAAAAAATGGAAAGTGCCCCGTCCCGCCGAGCTCGCGCGCAGAAGCGAATGCCATAAACAAAAAAAAAAAAGCAACAATTTTGAAAATAAAACAATATTTTTTTACTTTCTGCTATAAATCACACCAAATAATAATAATAAAAAAAATGTAAAGAAAATCTAATTTCTTCATTAATTTAGGCTAACATGTATTCAGCTACATGTTTTTGGTAAAAAAAAAAAACAAATCCCAATAAGCGTATATTGTTCGGTTTGCGCAAAAGTTGTTGCGTCAACAATCTATGGGATATTTTTATGGCATTTTTATTTATTTATTTTACTAGTAATGGCGGCGATCAGCGGTTTTTAGTGCGACAGTGCGGTGGACAAATCGGACACCTAACTGACACTTTTTAACTGACCCTTTTTTTGGGATTGGGAACCAGGGACATTATTACAGTGATCGATGCTAAAAAAAATAAATAAATGCACTGTTAGGCCGGGTTCACACCGCTGCGATGCGGGAACGCCGCGAATCCGCGGCGTTTTCCCGCATCGCACACCTCCCGCCGGCAGTTCACACTGCCCTATGCGGACGGCTGGGAGTGTCAATGTTATGTTAATGACACCCCCAGATCCGTCCGCATATCGCAGTGCGATCTGCCGACTCGCACAGGAATCGGATCGCATAATGTGAACCCCCATGCGATCCGATTCTGTTGCGGACCCAAAAAAGGGTCCCGTGCGAGTTTGCTGCGGGAGCGCTGCGAATTCAGCCATACTATCTGTATGGCTGAACTCGCATCGCTACGGAGATCGGATGTGATTTGCACTGCAGTGCGGGTGCGAATCACATCCGGATCTCCCCCCGCAGCAGTGTGAACCCAGCCTTACTGTACTAATGGCACTGGCTGGGAAGGGGGTTAACACCAGGCCCTCTGATCCCTCCTGTATTGATTTGTATTGTAAGTGTACTGTCTGCCCTCATGTTGTAAAGCGCTGTGCAAACTGTTGGCGCTATATAAATCCTGAATAATAATAAAAATAATGTGTTCTTAGGGGGTGTTTTCTAACTTTGTGGGGGATGGACTGACTGGGGGAAGACAGAGATCCGTGTTCCTGCTAAGCAATACATCGGCAGGTTCTGCCTCTCTGGGGAACGATCGGTGGGTCCTGGCAGACGTCGCCTCCGCTGGACCCGCTGATTGGCTCCCCCTCCCCCGCTGTCTATTGCACGAAATGACGTACAGGTACGTCGTTTCATGCAATAGAGCCTCCCTGCCTCAGTATATCTGCGGTAGGCGGTCGGGAAGGGGTTAAAAGATTAAAGTAGAGCTATAGGAAAAACTTTTTATTTTTTTATCTTAATACATTCAATGCATTAAGATAAAAAAAAAAACTTCTGTGTGCGGCAGCCCCCCATCCCCCCCCCCCCCCCCCTCAGCTCCCCTAATACTTACCTGAGGTCCATCTAGATCGAGCGATGTTGTAGGAGTGTCTCAGCTGCCCGGGGACTCGCCTCCAAATTGGCTGAGACAGCAATACGGCGATATTGGCTCCCCTTGCTGTCAATCAAAGTCAGTCAGCCGATGACACATGGAGCCGTGGCTCGGGTGCCCCCATAGCAAGCTGCTTGCTGTGTGGGGGAGGGGGCACTCAACAGGAGGGAGGGGCCAAGAGTACAGAAGAGGGACCTGAGAAGAGGAGGATCTGGGCTTCTCTGTGCAAAAACCATGAACCAGCGCAATATTTGAAGCATGACATGTTGGATATCAATTTACTCTGCGTAACATTATCTTTCGTAATATAGAAAAAAATTGGGCTAACTTTACTGTTGTCTTATTTTTTTAATTAAAAAAAGTGTATTTTTTTCCAAAAAAAAAATTATATATATATATATATATATATATATATATATATATATATATATATATATATATATAAAATATATAATGTTTGGAGGTTCTAAGTAATTTTCTAGCAAAAAAAATAAATAACTGATTTACCTTGTAAACAACAAATCTCAAAAAAAGGCTCGGTCCTTAAGTGGTTAATGATAACGGTAAACAGGACAAATAGAGAGGATGAATCTCCCTAAAGGGCACATAGACACCAATAAAAACCTGACAGGGGTTCTAATCCCTTTCCCCTCCATCCAAAACCAAATAAAAAGTTTTGGCTTTAGTTATACTTTAAAGTGGTTGTATGGGATGATGGTCAGTGTGCAGTTCCCCCTGCAGCCCCCCTAATATTTACCCAAGCCCGATCCCGATCCAGCGATGTGCATGAGAGCAGCAGCTCTCCCAGATCTCTCGCTCCTGATTGGCACAGCAGCCAGTGAGGAGGGAGTGATGGGCACTGATAGACTGCATTGATGGGTGCTGGTGAAGCTGTTTTTGATGGGTGCTGGTGAGGCTGCTTTTGATGGGTGCTGATGAAGCTGCTTTTGATGGGCACTGGTGAAGCTGCTTTTGATGGGCACTGGTGAGGCTACATTGATGGGTGCTGGTGATGCTGCTTTTGATGGGCACTGGTGAAGCTGCTTTTGATGGGCGCTGGTGAAGCTGCTTTTGATGGGCACTGGTGAGGCTACATTGATGGGTGCTGGTGATGTTGCTTTTGATGGGCACTGGTGAAGCTGCTTTTGATGGGCGCTGGTGAGGCTGCTTTTGATGGGTGCTGGTGAAGCTGCTTTTGATGGGCGCTGGTGAAGCTGCTTTTGATGGGCACTGGTGAGGCTGCATTGATGGATGCTGGTGATGCTGCTTTTGATGGGCACTGGTGAAGCTGCTTTTGATGGGCACTGGTGAGGCTGCATTGATGGGCGCTGGTGAGGCTGCATTGATGGGCGCTGGTGAGGCTGCATTGATGGGGGCTGGTGATGCTGCTTTTGATGGGCGCTGGTGAAGCTGCTTTTGATGGGCACTGGTGAGGCTGCATTGATGGGCGCTGGTGAGGCTGCATTGATGGGAGCTGCTGAGGCTACATTTGATGGGCGCTGGTGGGCTGCCTTTGATGGTCCCTGGTAGGCTGCATTTGATTGGCACTGGTGAGGCTGCACTGATGCGCGCTGGTGAGGCTGCACTGATGTGCGCTGGTGAGGCTGCATTGATGGGGGCTGATGAGGCTGCTTTTCATGGGAGCTGGTGAGGCTGCACTGATGCGCGCTGGTGAGGCTGAATTTTGATGGGCGCTGGTGAGGCTGCATTTGATGGGCGCTGGTGGGCTGTCTTTGATGGGTGCTTCATTAAAAAGGTGGGGTATACATTGACAGGGCAAAGGGGGTGGAGTCAGGGGTGGAGCAAGAGGGGGCCGCAAAATGAGGTTTCGCCTAGGGTATCAAAAATCCTTGCACCAGCCCTGAATCCCCTATATAGTAGAACTTTGACTGGGAGAGGGAGGGTCAGCTATCCAACTCAAAACTTTACATTCACTGAAAGGGAACCCACTTACAGGAGGAGAGAGATGACCTTACCTGTCTGCTGCTGCTCTTTTGTTGTCCGGTTACAGACTGTCCCGGCTCCAGCACTGCCCCCCTCCAGGCTCCTGCTGCTGTCGTTCAAACTCCAGTGAGGAGGAAGCAGGGGGGGGCGCGGCTTACCGGTGCTGTGTGTGTCTATGGATGCACACAGCCCCGCCCACACACGTGCCCCTATTGCACACAGCTTGCTGAGAGGGCACCTGGAGGAAGGAGAAGCAGAGAGAGCTGGCAGGGGGCTGAGAATGAGTAGGTCGAGGACCGTTCCACGGAGCAGGTAAGTATAACATCTTTTTTTTATTTAAAAAAAATAAAAAAATACCCTTTTAATTTCACTTCAAACTTGGCTGGTGGCTCCGTTTTCTGCTTCACATCTGTTGGGTTCTCACTTTTAAACCGTTAAAGAGAAGTGGAGTGACTCCATTGCATTTCCCCCTGGAATTGAAGGATAGACTTGGCCGGTGGCTCCATTCTCTGCTCCAATGGTCACAAATCATAGCGGTGGGCTCACCTCCCAACATTCTGAGATGGGAATGAGGGGCACCTACTAACAAATGTAGTTAGGGCATAGGACACGCCCCCTGCCACACCCCCTTAAAGGAGAATTAACCAAAAAAAAAAAAAAAGGTTATTTAAATCCACAAGGACTTTTTTAACCACTACTATTCCTTTATATTGGCTTTTAAAATGTACAAATGCGGCCATTTAGAAATCGGATGGAAGGTTTAGTGCTGGGAAACAGTTTTTGAAAGATAAAAAGTGCATTTTATATACAACTCTATGGATCAGACCAAAATGAGGGACAAATGAGGTGGAATGAGGGACGGAGGGACATTGCTCCAAATCAGGGACAGTCCCTCCAAATCAGGGAGCTATGCCGGTGGGGCCTCTTTTTTTTTTTTATCTACAGTGATCTGACCTAGAGATGGATCCCCCCCCCCCCACCCAGAGGCCCAGTGGATGCCCGTGTGGGCCCAGCGATAAGCTTTCTGCTCCTCCGACGCCATTGGTCCAAGTTGTGCATCTGACTGTCACTGAACCCGGACGTTGATGTCCCATTGGACGGGACATTCTCTGCTCTTATCCATCTCAATTAAAGGGACGGGGGGGGGGGGGGGGGAGATCAAAGCATTGCCTTGGGCTCCATTCTACCCTGCTTGATCTGATTTGGGGGCAAAAACTGGAGGAAAGCCGGTTACAGCCGTCGGTCAAAGCCACCAGCTCTTAGTGACTCTGATGGTTTTATTACCCCCCCCCCCCACCCCCCATTAGCTAACACAAAGAATTTGAATCAGATCTCCACTAGGCTGAAGATGGAGTGACGGAATTGGTGGTTGGTTGATTGGTGGTTCTGGGGGAACACAGACAGACCTTATTTCAGGCGGTGTGACATGGAGAGGCCATTGTTGTCATGGGGTGCACACGCACACACATACGTGTATATTATATGTCTCCGGCCATGGCGTGCCGAGCAGTGGGATAGGAATAATCCCCATTACCCGCAGGATTTGTTTGATATGAGAGAATATGAAATCCCAGAACAGCTGGATCCATACTCTGATTTGGGGCCTTTTGGAGGCCTCTTTCCTGTCCCATCCCCCCCCCTCCTCTCTGTCACAGCAGCAAATTGCTAGACATGTTGCAATAATGACCTGGCATTGAGGCTGCCAGCCTCCCGCTGAAAGAACCGGCCAAGACATTGCCTGTCCCCCTAATCAGCCTCCTCCACCCCCTTCTCTCCCTCGGCCTCCCAAACTAAACACATTATCCATCCCTCTGTTAACCAGAATGCTTAATAATAACCTTGGTTTGGGAATCAATGGGGGATATAGAGGAACGTCAATCTAGGTTCTTTGGAGGGTTTTGTTAGTGCTGAGGACCTCGCCTTGCTAGCACACACCTTTTGTTCCAGAATCCAATAAAAAGCTATTCTTCCCACCTTCCTACCCGCTCGGACCGTTCCCTTTCACCAAAAGGCTTGTTCCCTCTCCCCCATTCACACTCCCTGGCACGCCAACAATCGGTCTGAGTGTGGCAGGTCTGCCCTTTCCTTGTAGGCCCTGCCAGACATCTCACTACATGACAAGAGACACACAAAACCAGGAGAGAGAAGAGAAGAGAGAGAAAGGAGAGAGAAGAGAGCAAAAGAGAGAGAGAAAAAGAGAGAGAGGGGGAAGAGATGAGAGAGAGAGAGAAGAGAGCGAAAGAGAGGGTGAAAAAGAGAGAGAGGGGGAAGAGATGAGAGACAGAGAGAAAAAGGAGAGAGAAGAGAGCGAAAGAGAGAGAGAGAGAAAAAGAGAGAGAGGGGAAAGAGATGAGAGAGACAGAGAGAAAAAGGAGAGAGAAGAGAGCGAAAGAGAGGGTGAAAAAGAGAGAGAGGGGGAAGAGATGAGAGAGAGAGAGAAGAGAGCGAAAGAGAGGGTGAAAAAGAGAGAGAGGGGGAAGAGATGAGAGAGACAGAGAGAAAAAGGAGAGAGAAGAGAGCGAGAAAAAGAGAGAGATGGGGTAGAGATGAGAGAGAAGAGAGCAAAAGAGAGGGTGAAAAAGAGAGAGAGGGGGAAGAGATGAGAGAGAGAGAGAAGAGAGTGAAAGAGAGGGAGAAAAAGGAAGAGGGGGAAGAGGTGAGAGAAACAGAGAGGAGCGAGAGACAGAGAGAAAAAGGAGGGAGAAGAGAGAGAGAAAGAAAGGAGAGAGAAGAGAGCGACAGAGAGGGAGAAAAAGAGAGAGAGGGGGAAGAGATGAGAGAGACAGAGAGGAGCGAGAGACAGAGAGAAAAAGGAGAGAGAGAGAGAGAAAGAAAGGAGAGAGAAGAGAGCGACAGAGAGGGAGAAAAAGAGAGAAGGGAAGAGGTGAGAGAGACAGAGAGAAAAAGGAGAGAGAAGAGAGAGAGAGAAAGGAGAGAGCGAAAGAGAGAGAGAAAAAAGAGAGAGGGGGAAGAGAGAGACAGGAAAAAAAGAGAGAGAGAGAGAGAGAGACGGAAAGAAAAAGGAGAAACAAGAGAGTGAAATAGAGGGATAAGAAGAGAGAGGGAAGAGACAGAAAGAGAGAGCAAGAGACAGAGAGGAGTGAGAGAAAGAGGGGGAGTGGAAGAGAGAGAGAGAGACAGAAAGAAAAAGGAGAAAGAAGAGAGTGAGAGGGATAAGAAGAGAGAGGGAAGAGATGAGAGAGACAGAAAGAGAGAGCAAGAGACAGAGAGGAGCGAGAGAAAGAGGGGGAGTGAAAGAGAGAGAGAGAGAGTGAAGAAGGAGAGGGAAGAGAGTGAAAGAGAGATGGAAGAGATGAGAGAGACAGAAAGAGAGAGAGAGAAAGGCAGAGAGAAAAAGGAGAAAGAAGAGAGCGAAAGAGAAGGAGAAAAAGAGAGAGGGGGAAGAGATGAGAGAGACATAAAGAGAGAGAGAGACAGAGATGAGCGAGAGAAAGAGGGGAAGTGAAAGAGAGATAGACAGAGAGAGGAGAGAGAGAGGGGCGATAGGGTAAGAGATAGAGAGAGAAGAGAGAGAGAAGAGAGAGCAAAAAAGAGAGAGACGGAGAGGAGAAAGACAGAAAGAGAGAATAGAGGAAAGAAAGTGAGAGAGACATCAAGAAAGAGGAGAGAGACAGAGAGAGGAGGGGGACAGAGAAAGGAGAGGGAGAGGGAGAGGGAGAAGGGAGAAAAGAAAGAGAACAGAGAAAAGAGATGCCAAGAGGAAGGAGAAAAGAAAGAGCGAAAGAGAGAGGAGAGAGAGATAAAAAGAGAGAAAAACAGAAAGAAAGAGAGTGAAAAATAGAGAGAGGAGAGAGTAAGCGAGAGAGAGAGAGGAGAAGAGAGGAGACAAAGGAATAGGAGAGAGAGGAGATAAAACAAGTGAGAGAGAGAGAATGAGAGAAGGGGATGGGAGAGAGAGATGAGACAGAGAGAAGGGAGAGAGAGGGAGAATGACTGAAAGACAGAAAGAGAGAGAGGAGAAGAGAGGAGACAAAGGAATAGGAGAGAGAGGAGATAAAACAAGTGAGAGAGAGAGAATGAGAGAAGGGGATGGGAGAGAGAGATGAGACAGAGAGAAGGGAGAGAGAGGGAGAATGACTGAAAGACAGAAAGAGAGAGAGGAAGAAGAGAGCGAAAGAGAGTGCAAGAGGAGAGAGACAGAGAGAAAGAGGAAATTAAGGAGAGAGAAGGAAGAGAGCAAAAGAGAGGGGAGAGCAAATGAGAGGAAAGAGGAGAGGGGGACAGAGGAGAGAGAGAGAAAGGAGAAAAGAACAAGCAAAAGAGAGAGGAGAGAGAGAAAGGAGGAAAGAGGGAGGGAAAGAGAGAGATAAAAAGAAACAGAGAGAAGACCAAGAGAGTGAGAGAGAGAGAGAGGAGAGAAAGAAAGTGAGAGAGAGAAAGGGAGAGAGGACAGGGGAAAGAGAGGAGAAAGAAAGAGAGAGAGAGCAAAAGAGAGAGAGAGAAGGGAGGAAAGGGAGAGAAGAGACAAGAAGAAAAAAAAACAATGTAGGAGGTTGAGAGAAGCAAAAGTGAGAAATGAGAGAGAGAGAGAGGAGTGGGGAATGAGGTGATTTGGTGAAGGGGAAAAAAAGTGAAAAGAAGAGGGGAAAGAGAGAGAAGTGTAAAGTAAAAAGAGTTTAAAAAAAGAAAGAAAGAAGTAAATAGAGGTGGGCGAGGAATGGATAGGAAAGGAGTATGTTAGAGAGATTTCGGTGATTTACTCACACAGGCCTAGGAGACACTCAGACCTGTCAGATTGAAGGATTGGGTGATACACTCCAAAATCTGAACATTCCTTCTGGCCCATAATTTGTATTTGGTCAGAGAAGAAGAGGAGATGAGCATCACTGGCAGATGACTCTTATCACAAGCAGGAACAATAGTGACTGAAGCAGGTTTTTAATAGACATTAGCAATGATTCCTACCACATTGCGGTCATACACAGGAGTCACCCAAAAAGGAAGAAAACAGCCAGAACAGGCCCATGTAAACCAGCCCATGTGGAGTCAGTGAGAGAGGAAAAGAGAGAGATGAAAGGAAAAGGTGATTGAAAAGGAGGTGCAAAGGGAGAGAGAGGTGAGAGTAAAAAGAGAGAGGAGAGTGCAGAGAGAAAGAGAAGGGTGAGAATGGGAGATAGAGAAAAATAGAAGTTAGGAAATAGGAGGGGGAAAAAAACACAGAGGAATGGGGGGATAGAGAGGAGTATGGGATGAGTGGGCAGATGGAAAAAAGTGGGAAGGATAGAGAGTAGAGGGGAGTAGAGAGGAGTGGGGGATGGAGAAGAGTGGGGGGGGGGAGATAGAGAGTGAAGGGGGATAGAGAGGTGTATGGGATAGAGAAGAGTGGGGGGATGGAGAAGTGAGAGTTAAAAGAGAGAGGAGAGTGCAGAGAGAAAGAGAAGGGTGAAAATGGGAGTTAGAGAAAAATAGAAGATAGGAAATAGGAGGGGAAAAACTGAGAGGAATGGGGGGATAGAAAGGAGTATGGGATAGAGAGGAGTGGGGGGATGGAGAAGAGTGGGGGGGTAGAGAGTAGAGGGGGATAGAGAGGAGTGGGGGATGGAGAAGAGTGGGGGGGTAGAGAGTAGAGGGGGATAGAGAGGAGTGGGGGGATGGAGAAGAGTGGGGGGATAGAGAGGAGTGGGGGATGGAGAATAGTGGGGGGGGGTAGAGAGTAGAGGGTGATAGAGATGAGTGGTGAGATGGAGAAGAGTGGGGGTGGTAGAGAGTAGAGGGGAATAGAGAGGAATGGGGGGATGGAGAAGAGTGGGGGGGATAGAGAGTAGAGGGGGATAGAGAGGAGTGGGGGGATGGAGAAGAGGGGGGTAGAGAGTAGAGGGGGATAGAGAGGAGTGGAGGGATGGAGAAGAGTGGGGGGGGGGGATAAAGAGTAGAGGGGGATAGAGAGGAGCGGGGGGATAAAGAGAAGCGGGTACAAAAGGGTGGTGAATATAGAAGAGTAAGGTGATAGAGTAGAGGGGGGTAGAGAGGAGTGGGGGGACAGAAAGGAGAGAGGACATAGGGAGGAGGGGGGTACAGAGTAGAGGGGATAGAGTGAAGTAAGGACATGGAGAGGAGTAAGGACATAGAGAGGAGTGGGGGGACAGAGAGGAGTGAGGACATGGAGAGGAGTAAGGCCATAGAGAGGAGTGGGGGGGGGGCATAGAGGAGTGAGGACATGGAGAGGAGTGGGGACATGGAGAGGAGTGGGGACATGGAGAGCAGTGGGGACATGGAGAGGAGTGAGGACATAGAGAGGAGTGAGGACATAGAGAGGAGTGAGGACATAGAGAAGAGTGAGGACACAGAGAGGAGTGAGGGACATGGAGAGGAGTGAGGACATAGAGAGGAGTGAGGACATAGAGAGGAGTGAGGACATGGAGAGGAGTGAGGACATAGAGAGGAGTGAGGACATAGAGAGGAGTGAGGACACGGAGAGGAGTGAGGACATGGAGAGGAGTGAGGACATAGAGAGGAGTGAGGACATAGAGAGGAGTGAGGACATGGAGAGGAGTGGGGACATGGAGAGGAGTGGGGACATGGAGAGGAGTGGGGACATAGGCAGGAGTGGGGACATAGGCAGGAGTGGGGGGGGTGCCAAGTAGGGGGATAGAGTGAAGTAAGGACATGGAGAGAAGTGGGGGGTCATAGAGGAGTGTGGGGATAGAGAGGAGTGGGGGGGGGGAGTAGAGAAGAGTGTGAGAAATAGAGAAGAGTGGGTGATAGAGAGTAGAGGGGACAAAGAGAGGAGTGGGGAGAGAGAGAAAGAAATGAATGGAGAGAGACATAGGGAGGAGTGGTGGCAGAGTGTAAAGGAAAGAGAAGAGAGGAAAGGGAGACAGAGGAGTAAGAAGGGAGAGGAGACAGTGGAGTTGGAAATAGAGATTAATGGAAGAGAGGTTAAACTAAAGTGTTTGTGTTTGGCTCACCATACATGTTACATTCTGACTATACAATCTCCATACATTCAACTTTAAGGGCCGGCTCACACCAGAACACGTTATGGAAAGGTGCGTTCTGTGTGCGTTTCCCGCACTGCAGGTGAACATGCTGCCCTTGGAATCTGCCTGCCAATGAATTGTTAATGCACCCCAAATACAAATTGTAAACGCAGTGCATTTATGGACACCAAATCACATGGTACCAATGAACCGTGCGGTTTGGTGAGGTGCGTTTTAAAAAATAGAGCAAGCAATACATTTTCCAGGGTCCAGTGCAAACTACAACCCATTCAAATTGATGGACTGTTAGGGGAATGTGTGGGAATCATGCAGGAATGCGCCCATTCCTGTGCAATCCTGGTGTTACCCGACCCTAAATCTACCGAAACTATGTGACACTATGTAAGACTATGCAATCAATTTGCAATCCAATCGACAGGCACATAATACTTGCTGGACAAGGGGTGGGCAGGAGGGTCGGCTGCCCCTGGCGCAATGGTTTATTGCAGGGGTAGGGGGCCACCCTGACCCTAACCCTAAGGGAAAGGGCGGCCCAATTTGGCATCTTTGCCCTGGGCACTGGATGACCTTGTCTCGGCACTGATTGCTGGTAGATCTAAAGGAGATTGTGCAGTCAGATTGTAACATGTGTGGTGAGCTTTAGAGAGAATGCAGCAGATCGATTTCTAACATTTGAGAATCCTGACATAATAAATGGTGTGAAGATTCACTTTCATTATTATTCAGGTAAGAAGCAAATCTCCATTTACTTATTTCTTCTGCACCTGATTGGATAGAGGAGGTGAATATTCACAGGAATTATTTTTAGTAAATCAGCCGAATTATCCAAGAACGTCATCAATCAATCTGAAAAATTCTACAAATCTTACATTTCTGCACGAATACCGACTCATAAATCGATTGTCCACTGAACAGAAAATCTCCATTCAGGTAAATCAAAAAAATCACAAATGTAATGAATTTTGATCAATTTGAGAATCAATTTTGGAAAATCTAAGAGAAGTACAACAAAAGATGATCAGGAGCACAGAAGATGGAATTGTATTATACAGCCCCCCCCCCACAGAAAATGGAATTGTATTATACAGCCCCCCCCCCCCACAGAAGGAATTGTGTTATACAGCCCCCCTCCCCCACAGAAGATGGAATTGTATTATACAGCCCCCCCCCCAAGAAGATGGAATTGTATTATACAGCCACCCAGAAGATGGAATTGTATTATATAGTCCCCCCCCGAAGATGGAATTGTATTATATAGTCCCCCTGAAGATGGAATTGTATTATACAGCCCCCCCCCCACCACAGAAGATGGAATTGTATTATATAGTCCCCCCCCCCCAGAAGATGGATTGTATTATATAGTACCCCCAGAAGATGGAATTGTATTATATAGTCCCCCCCGAAGATGGAATTGTATTATACAGCCCCCCCAGAAGATGGAATTGTATTATAAAGCCCCCCCACAGAAGATGGAATTGTATTATACAGCACCCCCCCCCCCCAACAGAAGATGGATTTGTATTATACAGCCCCCCCCCCGGAAGATGGAATTGTATTATACAGCCCCCCCCAGAAGATGGAATTGTATATATAGTCCCCCCCCCCCGAAGATGGAATTGTATTATACAGCCCCCCCAGAAGATGGAATTGTATTATAAAGCCCCCCCACAAAAGATGGAATTGTATTATACAGCCACCCCCCCCCGAAGATGGAATTGTATTATACAGCCCCCCCCCAGAAGATGGATTTGTATTATATAGTCCCCCCCAACAGAAGATGGAATTGTATTATACAGCCCCCCCCACAGAAGATGGAATTGTATTATACAGCCCCCCCCCCCCCCACAGAAGATGGATTTGTATTATACAGCCCCCCCCCCCCCCACAGAAGATGGATTTGTATTATACAGCCCCCCCCCCCCCACAGAAGATGGAATTGTATTATACAGCCATCCCCCCCCCCGAAGATGGAATTATATTATACAGCCCCCCCCAACAGAAGATGGAATTGTATTATACAGCCCCCCCCCCCCCCCCCCACAGAAGATGGATTTGTATTATACAGCCCCCCCCCCCCACAGAAGATGGATTTGTATTATACAGCCCCCCCCCCCCCACAGAAGATGGATTTGTATTATACAGCCCCCCCCCCACAGAAGATGGAATTGTATTATACAGCCACCCCCCCCCCCCCCCCGAAGATGGAATTATATTATACAGCCCCCCCCACAGAAGATGGAATTGTATTATACAGCCCCCCCCCCCCACAGAAGATGGATTTGTATTATACAGCCCCCCCCCCCCCCACAGAAGATGGATTTGTATTATACAGCCCCCCCCCCACAGAAGATGGATTTGTATTATACAGCCCCCCCCCAACAGAAGATGGAATTGTATTATACAGCCCCCCCCCCCCCCCCCCGCCCACAGATGATGGAAATGAGCCCCAATGTTCCTTAATAAACCCCAGAAAGAGGTGTTCAGTGGGGCCCCCACTCCCCTCTCAGAAGATGCAGACACTTCTAAATGTCACTTTGGGGTTGATTTACTAAAGGCAAATAGACTGTGCACTTTGCAAAGTGCAGTTGCTCCAGAGATTAGTAAATGAAGGGAAAGCTCTGCTAACTTCCATCATCCAATCATATGCAAGCAAAAATGCTGTTTATTTTTTCCTTGCACCTGATTGGGTATTCTTTGCAAAGTGAAGCTTTACCTCGTTTACTAAGCTCTGGAGCAACTGCACTTTGCAAAGCGCACAGTCAATTTGCCTTTAGTAAATCAACCCCTATACCTTCCAAATCCTCTATACAGTACTGGCTTCATTCAGAGCACTGTGTGCCCCAGATCCATCACAATTTCTATATATAGTGATTATTATATTGTTCCTATAGATCACACATACAGGATTACAGCCAGGCAATGGACCTGGATTTTATATCAATAATCATTATTATAATTCCAGTCTTTTGCTCGTTTCTCTTATTCCCGAGATCCTCAGCAATCGATTATAATGATGAGATGGAAATAATCGATACAACATGGACACACCACCAAGCGGGGCTGATATTGCACTTTTGGGTTTTATTCAGTTGTAGTGCATTGACCTGTGTACTTTCCTTTTTTTTATACAGAGAATGTTTGATTTTCCTATAATAAAAAGGTAGAAGGTGCTATGTACAAGTCCAATAATAGATTAAAGATCTGTATTGTACAGAGAGTGTTTGTTCCATTTTATGATAGAGACATTACAGAGGAAATCTGTATAACAGCAGTAATAAGCTATAAGGGCGCTTATACACTGATAAATACGGTTCTCATATACAAGGATTGGGGGGGCCAGAAATTCCAATATTAGGGCAGAAATGATTATTGCTATATTGCTATTCCAGGGTGTGTACAGCTTGGGGGGGGGGGGGGGGGTTAAGTGGCCACACTGGTCAGATTTATATCATCTAGATAATAAACAATCCATGAACCATATACATACAATCAGATAGATGATATAGGGGGGGGGTTCGATTTTTTTTTTTTTTTTTTTTTATAACTATTTATGTATATTGATAAACATGTTGGTGCATATTTGCTATTGTTACAATACATGAAAATGCACCAAAATGCCAATTAACTGCCCTAACCCCAGAAAATGCAAACTTTTACTCCAATTAACTTCCATCAAATAATTATGGAATCAGAACCCCCCACATACTGCATAAATGTTGATTTAACTGATTGAATATCTGACTGTGTGGCCAGCTTATTCCCTCCCTCTGGGGGGCCGCAGGGTAATATGGAGGAGGGTGGATCTATCATGAACTCAGGGGCCCCAGGGTACAGTGGAAGATGGTGGCTCTATCTAGATCGCAGGGGGCTCCAGGGTACAGTGGAAGATGGTGGCTCTATCTAGATCGCAGGGGCCCAGGGTACAGTGGAAGATGGTGGATCTATCTAGATCGCAGGGGCTCCAGGGTACAGTGGAAGATGGGGCTCCATCTGGATCGCAGGGGCCCCAGGGTACAGTGGAAGATGGTGGATCTATCTAGATCGCAGGGGCCCCAGGTTATATTGAAAGAAGGTGGATCTATCTAGAACTCAGGGGCCCCAGGGTAATATGGAAGAGGGTGGTTCTGTCTAGAACTCACTGGGCCCCATATGGAAGAGAGTGGATCCATCTATAACTCAGGAGCTACAGGGTATAATGGAAGAGAGTGGATCTGTCTAGAACTCAGGGGCCCCAGGGTATTATGAAGAAGGATGGATCCATCAAGAACTCAGAGGCCCCAGGGTAATAGGAAGACTATGGATCCATCTATAACTCAATGGCCACAGGGTACAATGGAAGAGGGTGGATCTATCCTAGAATTCAGGGGCCCCAGGGTAATATGGAAGAGGTGGATCCATCTGGAACTCATGGGCTCCGGGTAATATGCAAGAGGGTGGGTCTATGTAGAACTTAGGGGCCCAATGGAAATATGGAAGAGGATCTGTCTAGAGCTCAGGGGCCCCAGGGTGATATGGAAGAGAAATGGCTCCATCTATAACTCAGAGGCCCAGAGTAACCTGGAAGAGGATGGATGCATCCATAACTCAGGTGCCACAGGGTACATTGGAAGAGGGTGGATCTATCTAGAACTCAGGGGCCCCAGGGTAATATGGAAGAGGATGGATTCAGCCATAACTCAGGGGCCACATGGTACAATGGAAGAGGGTGGATCTATCTAGAACTCAGGGGCCCCAGGGTAATATGGAAGAGGATGGATTCATCCATAACTCAGGGGCCACAGGGTAATATGGAAGAGGGTGAACCCATCTAGATCTCAGGGGCCCCAGGGTAATATGGAAGAGGATGGATCCATCTAGAACTAAGGGGCCCCAGGGTAATATGGAGGAGGATGGATCTATCCATACTCATGGGCCACAGTGTACAATGGAAGAAGGTGAATTCCATCTAGACCTCAAAGGGCCCCAGTGTAACATGGAAGAGGATGGATCCATCTAGAATTCAGGGGCCCAAAAGTAATGTGGAAGAGAGTGGATCTATCTAGAATTCAGGTGCCCCAGGGTAATATGAAAGAGGGTGTATCCATCTAGAAGTCAAGGGATCCAGGGTAATATGGGAGAGGGTATATCCATCTGGATCTCAATCTTATACTATTTATGACATCATAAACTTTGACTGTGAAATGTGCTGATCATAGATCGATGTGTTTCCAATACTTATCTCATGTCCATTGGCTTTGTTGGGGTACAGGCTTGCTGGGATTTGTAGTCCAGCTGTAGAGTGCTATAGATAGACACAGAGCTGCCATACACTGACAGCCAGCACCATCCATTGTCTGTGTCACACAATGTATCCCATAGATCAGGCTTGCTGTCATCTGCCCCATCCACAGGAGTTAAGGGTTAAGGCATCCTTTTAAAGGGCTGGTGATCGCATGGTTGGTGTAGTTTGGAGTTTCTACCAGTGTGCAGGTCATCAGCCAGTTTATAATAATGATAATAATAATACCTCGTGTCACAATATCTGATGGCTGATCCATGGAGCCCAACCTGGATCAGGGAGCCCCCTGGGTCAAGAAGCCCCTCTGGGTCATGGAGTCTCCCTGGGTCAGGGAGCTCCCCCCTGGGCCATGAAGCCCCCCCTGGGCCATGAAGCCCCCCCATGGGTCATGCAGCCCCCCTGGGTCATAGAGCACCCCCAGATCCTGGAGGTCTGTGTGTCCAGTAGAGAAGTCCCTGTGCCAGTCCTACCAGGCTCGGATCCCTTGTAAAGTCCCCCTGGCAGGTGGGCACTGAGGGCCCTGTGTGGTTCTGGCCTTGTGTGGCATTGCCCAGCTGGCTGAGGTTGCCCATGCCAACAAAATGGTTGGGTCCCTGGGTTGTGCTGGATGGGGGGGATGCCGGAGTAGCTGCAGCTGTAGTTGGTGTTGTAGGAAGGGCTGTTGTTGTAGCTGTAGGCCGGGTAGCTGTTGTAGGTGTAAGGACTGGCACTTACATTGTAGGCATTGTTATAACCCTGACTGCCAGCAATGCAAGGCTTCCCATCCCGGACCAGCACTGGTACTGCCACCCTCCTCGGGGTGGGGGTGGGTGGTGGGGGCCCATCTCCAGGGACTTGTCCTGCCTCTGCCTCTTACACTTGTATCTCCTGTTCTGGAACCAGATCTTCACCTGGGTGGAGGTGAGCTTCAGGCTGCTGGCCAGGTGTTCCCTCTCTGGGGCAGACAGGTACCTCTGCTGCTTGAACCTTCTCTCCAACTCAAAGACCTGAGCCTGGGAGAAGAGCACCCGGGGCTTCCTCCGGCTCCTCTGCTTGGGTCTCTCCGACTCCTCCGACTTTTCCTCCGGATGGGGCGACTTGCTCAAGTAGCAGGCCTCTGTACAGAGAGAGGTGAACCAGATTACCAGCATAATATTCCACCATAGCACCATAGACACATCCTGACACACTGGGGGGTATTAATGACTCTGAAATCCAATCAATCATAGAAACTGAAAATCCGATATTATATCAATTACCTTTTATGTATATTAATTTGTAACATTATAATGGCGCCTTATTATGTGGGTATTATAATACAGCTGATGGGAGAAACGATTCATTTCCAGAGAAACGATTCATTTCCGGAAAAAGATTCATTTCCAGAGAAAAGATTCATTTCCAGAGAAAAGATTCATTTCCCGAGAAAAGATTCATTTCCGGAGAAAAGAATAAATATATAATTTCTAATTATTCAGAGAGTTTTGTCTGAATTTGTCCTGAAAATTGCTACAAACCAGAAAAACTCGGAGATTAGAAAACTTCATAAATAGACAAAGTGAAATATTACATTAAAAAAAAAAATCCATTCAGAACATTCTCCTGACTTCGGTTCTGGGTGGATCTCCTTTATTTTATCTGTCTGATGATCAGGAAATTGATTTTGTTTCACTTTTGTTCTATAAATTTGTTTGTTTCATTTTTTTCTTCAAAAACAGATTGATCGGTTATCGAAGAATAGTATTTCCTTGCATTATCTGATCGGAGGATACAAATCCTCCCTCGTCATTCACCTACAGATCGTCCTGTTATCGAGGTATTGATTTCATTCTATTGCTGAGATCTTATAATTCCCCCAAAATGATCAATAAATCGTGTATTGGAGAAGCTCAGGAGGTTCTTCTTCTTTTATATTCTTTAAAAAGTAACTGTATTACTACTACTGTTTTGTATCTATATACATACATAGATATATATATATATATATATATATATATATATATATATATATATATATATATATATATATATATATATATATATATATATACAAAATAATTGTACGTGTAATTATATATATATAATTATACGTATGTTTATCATTGCCACTACAGTGTTGCTGTTTTTTGTTTTTTTTTGCAATCTACGAATTATTCATAATGGTACATCTATCTATCTATCTATCTATCTATCTATCTATCTATCTATCTATCTATCTATCTATCTATCTAATCTATCTAATCTATCTATCTATATTTATCTATATCGATCTATCTATATCTATATCGATCTATCTATATCTATTTGCTTTTGCCGAAGGATGCAATAAAACTTATGAATATGAGGCTGTTCTGTATTATTATTATTATTATTATTATTATTATTATTCTATGTTGTGATTGTTTGTATTATTATAATTGCTGTTGTTATATATTATATTATTATAGGACAGAAGTTACTGATCCCTTCTGTACATTCTGACCAAAATAACAGCAAAAATAACAACAACAATGACAATAATAATAATAAACGTTGCTGTTTATGATATTATTATGATAATTATTATTGTTATTATTGCTGTTATTTTGGTCAGAATGTACTGAAGGGAACAGTGTCTACTGTCTCATAATAATATAATATGTAACCACAGTAATTATAATGATACAACTCGATGAACCACTTGTCTTTTCATGCTGTCACGTTTCTATGTTACTATGCTTCCAGTAGTAGTGATAATAATAATAATAATAATAATAATAATAATAATAATAATAATAATAATAATAATGTTGCTGTTGATGATATGATGATGATGATTATTAGTATCACTACTATAGAAGCATAGTAGCATAGAAAAGTGAAAGCAGAAAAAAGGTATTCATCCAGTTGCCCGTTTTTATTTTTATTTTTATTTTTTTACTATCTATACATTTTTTTTTTCTTAATATTTTTTTTTGGTATAGATCTATGTTTGTCCCAGGCATGTTTAAATCCATTTTTGACTGACTCCCTACCTCTGCTGGAAGTCTATTCCAACCATCAACTACTCTTTTAGTAAAATAATACTTTCTAGGACTCCGTGTTCTTCATCTTGGCTTCATACTTCTGCCTTGCTGAACTTGATTCATCCCCTTCATCGATTTAGTATACTATATTGTTGTTTTGAATTATCTATTATTACTATTATGCTATGTTGCTTTTGACTTGATGCATTACTATGTTGCAGTTTGTTATAATTGTGATTATTTTATAATAATATTATTATTCCATTGCGTTTGTTTTGCATTATTATTATTATTATTATTATTATACAGGATTTATATAGCACTGACAGTTTACCCAGCGCTTTACAACATATGTTTGTTGTTGTTATTCTTTTTTTTTCCTTCTCAGAATATATTTCTCATGCTGTCTTCTTCTAGTAGTATTATTATACAATGTTGCTGTTGTTTTGTATTATGATGATTAGTATTATACCATCTTGCTGTCCTTTTGTATTATGATTATTATTGTTATACTATGTTGCTGTTGTTTTGTATTATGATTATTATACTATGTTGCTGTTGTGTTGTATTATGATGATTAGTATTATACTATGTTGCTGTCCTTTTGTATTATTATTATTATTATTTTATGTTGCTGTTGTTTTGAATCATGATGATTATTATTATACTGTGTTGCTGTTGTTTTGTATTATGATAATTATTATTAGTATACTTTGTTTCTGTTGTTTATGATGATTATTATATACTATGTTGCCGTTATTTTGTGTTATTATATTATTGTTACTCCTAGACTATATTTCGTCATTTTTTCCCTTCGGTATATATTTGCCATGCTGTCTTTTTCTAGTATTATGTTCTTGTTGTTTTGTGTTATTACTATTCCATTATATTTTGGCA